>NC_085841.1:366996356-367156356 GCF_035594765.1 Anolis carolinensis
GTTGGCTATCCCTCCCAGTTTTGTGTCGTCTGCAAACTTGATGATCGTGCCTTCTAACCCTTCGTCTAAGTCGTTAATAAAGATGTTGAACAGAACCGGGCCCAGGACGGAGCCCTGCTGATGGCACTCCACTTGTCACTTCTTTCCATGATGAAGAGGACGCATTGGTGAGAATCACCCTTTGGGTTCGTTCGCTTAGCCAATTACAGATCCACCTAACCGTAGTTTTGTCTAGCCCACATTTTACTAGTTTGTTTGCCAGAAGGTCGTGGGGGACTTTGTCGAAGGCCTTACCTGACCTGGGAAACAGCCAGAGGGGTTTGTCCAACCTTTCTATCCTCGGCAGGCTCGCACAAAGTTGACTGTCTCTAGGCTATGTCAAGACACATTTTATAAAGCAGTTTATACATTTTATGCACAAGTGATTGTTACAGTACACAGACAGATACAAGCTACACAAAAATCATGAAAAATGGATACAATTTATTAAAGGCTTAGAATGACAAAGTCTTTTTGTGCGGGGGGGGGGGGGGTGTGAAGCTGCTGCTGTTTTGCTTCTGGTCTCACAATGCCTTGAACTGACAGAAGTTTGGAAAAGAATATAAAAAGGAACAATCATATATGTATTACTAGCTTTGCCCGGCCATGCGTTGCTGTGGCTTATGCTTTCAGAGTGTTGCTCTTTATTTACTGTCCTGATTTTAGAGATTATATTGTTCTGTATTATTATTAATCGCTTTGAATGCGATTTCCTGCTTCTTGGCAGAATGGGGTTGGACTGGATGGCCCATGAGGTCTCTTCCAACTCTACTATTCTATGATTCTATGATTCTATTTCACAGTAATTATTA
The DNA here is from genome assembly GCF_035594765.1 of Anolis carolinensis. NCBI lineage: Eukaryota > Metazoa > Chordata > Lepidosauria > Squamata > Anolidae > Anolis > Anolis carolinensis. The sequence continues at coordinate 366,997,208 of NC_085841.1, forward strand.
CATACTACAGTAGAGTCTCACTTATCCAAGCTAAACGGACCAGCAGAAGCTTGGATAAGTGAATATCTTGGATAATAAGGAGGGATTGAGGAAAAGCCTATTAAACATCAAATTAGGTTATGGTTTTACAAATTAAGCACCAAAACATCATGTTATGCAACAAATTTGACAGAAAAAGTAGTTCAATACGCAGTAATGTTATGTTGTAATTACTGTATTGATGAATTTAGCACCAAAATATCATGATATATTGAAAACATTGACTACAAAAATGGCTTGGATTATCCAGAGGCTTGGATAAGCGAGGCTTGGATAAGTGAGACTCTACTGTATATTTATAATCTTATATTATCTGCTTAGAACTGGATTATATGAGGCCCCTTCTTCACAGCTGTATAAAATGCACACTGAAGTGGATTATATGGAAGTGTGAAGTCCAGATAATCCAGTGCAAATTAGATAATCTGTGGAACAGGCTGAGGCCTAAGTCTGCCTGTCCCCTGGGCTGAGTTGGTTGCTAGGAGACCAAGTGGGCAGAGATTAGTCCTCTAACTGGCAGCAATTGGATAAAAACAATTATTGCTCTCCCTCTAATTAGGACTTTATTTTTCTTTTCTTTTTGTTGTATCAACCTAGAGGCGTGGATGATGGGTTGTGTTGTCAAATTTCGAGGTTGGGGGACCTGTAGTTTTGCTGTTTTGTTGGCCGCCGTGATGCCATCACTCATTTATATATATATAGATGGAGCCCTTGGTGAACTATAGATCTTCTGGTGTGTGTGTGTGTATGTGCATGTTATCATGGTTCCATAACACTGATATCTTACCAAACTAGAATTCCCAGGATCCCATAGCATTGAGCCAGGGCAGTTCAAGTGGTGCCAAATAGTATTAATTCTTCAGTGTAGAGGCTCTCTAGGTTTCCTTAATTCTTCACCATGGAGGCCCCTGCTGTAAGGAACCCCAGCCTCTCTGGCCCTCAAGCTGCCATTCCATTTCCTTCCCTCTCATTTTTCTGGCCCTGTCAACTCTCCACAACCCTGCCGAGATAATCCCCTGAGAATAGAAAGGTTGGACAAGCCCCTCTAGCCATTTCCCAAGCCAGGTAATCACCAGACCCATTGTTTATATGTAAAGATAGGTGACTTCCCGTGTCAGCCCAGATGAACCCCAAATTTGTATAGTTATGTGGTCCACTTGAAGCCGAGAGACTGCAACCCCTGGAAACAGAAGCTCAGTCAGTGGCTTGCCTTAACTCCGTGAGTTGTCCTCCTGTTCTGGACCATTCGGTTTTAGCATATGCTCGCCAGGCATGGATCCTTTTATCCACGGTCCTAGCTTAACCACTACATCAGCACTCTAGGGCAGAGAAGGCCGAGGACCTTGAAAAACTGCAACTTCCAGGATTACTCTTTGAGTTTTTTTCCCAAAATCCATTCCAAGGATATTTTCACCGGACTAGTTTCAGTGTGTTGGTCTGTGGCTGAAGGGATCGGAAAAAGAGCTTATCCAGTATCCTGACCACTTTCAGCAATCAAGGGCTTTTCAAACACCTTATTTTGGAATGAGACTTGATTCTGGATTAACAAACGGCTCCCAGAGGAGACGTGAGTATTACAGGTTTATATATAAGTCTGATGTTTTGACTTTTTTCCACATGGCTTGCTTTCAACCCTGATTAAAAACTAACAGTCTGGAGGCTGTTCTGTTTCGTTCCCAAAGCTACACTAATTCTAAAGAAACGTTAAATATAGAAATATATCTGGCATCTCATCCTACTTTCTATCCAATTTAGGCGTAATCCTGTTGTCACTTTACACATTGGGATGTCCCCCTTGAAAAGGGAAAATCGGATTGTCACCATCGCAGACGGGCAGTCGCAGGCAGAAAAACCTTGTGCATTCTGCATGCATTTCCATGCGCTGAGTTTTAAATGTAGCTTTGATGGGACTTTATTATATATTCATTCTTGTATTTCATGATACAAAAGATATAATTGTTTATTTTAATTTTCACATTCACATTGGCATATATATGCAGCATTGCCTCGATGTTGGAGAGCCTGTCATCCCACCCGCTTCAAAACAATCTTTCTGTGGTCCAGATCCATCAATCCGTGGAGGAGCCTTTAGGAATCAAACAAACTTTTTTTTTACTGTCAAGGCTTCTCTGTTAAAGAGTGCTGGCAACTCGGAGAACTGCTACGCCTAGGATTCCATATTTTGGAGAAATTATGATCTTTGGAAAGGCACACACTTGTTAGAAATCATAACCTTTTGGGAAATGGAAATCTCCATAACCTTTTGGGAAATGGCACTCAACACCATTTTGGGAAAATCTGGATTTTCCCTGAGAAGAGTTAAAAACTCCTTTGAGTCAACCTTCTCCTTAGTGGTAAATATCCACTAGTATTCATGCAAGGCAATTAGGTTTCCCAGCTGTCAAACGGATATACCTAGATATCTCTTTGAACTGTTAGGGACAAAAGATATGCCAACTCCTGGCTTATATATAGCAGAGTTTCAGAAGTGTTTTTTCAGTTGCCCCAAAACATCTACTCTCCTTTAAAACATCTTGGTTTAAATCATGCTCTCAAGAGACTAAAACTAAGTAGACCTCTTTAAAAGTAACATTGTTGGTTTACTCACAAACTTCATGTATTCAGCATACAGGTACATTGCTTATCACTCCAGTTACAGATAGATTTGAAGTAGTTTGTGCAGATAACATAGCGCATCTTTCTTATAATCTGTCTAGTCTGAGATCTAGAATGGAGTCTGCCTCTACTAACGTCTGAAAGCATACTCTTTCTAAAGTGGAGTCTGAGTCCTGAACAAGCCCAGTTCTGATCACATGGTCTGCGGCCCCTCCCACAACATAGAGTTAAGGAAGACTGCACACCAATACACACATATATGATACAGTAAGCAATCTGAATGATATACAAACAAATGACTAGTGGAGGCTTGAAGAAGGTTGCTATTTCCATCGCCATAGCATTGAGCCATGGAAGTCCAAATGGTATGAACTGCATAAAATCCAGAGTGTAAATGCACTCCAGGAGCATAACGTTGCACCCTGTCCCCTTTGGAACAAGCTGCTTGTTCCAACCAGAAGAATTTTCCTTCTTAACTTACAGGAATAGTACAAATACAGTAGAGTCTCACTTATCCAACATAAACGGGTCGGCAGAACGTTGGATAAGCGAATATGTTGGATAATTAGGAGAGATTAAGAAAAAGCCTATTAAACATCAAAATAGGTTATGATTTTACAAATTAAGCACCAAAACATCATGCTATACAACAAATTTGAAAGAAAAAGTAGTTCATTACACACTAATGCTATGTAGTAATTACTGTATTTACGAATTTAGCACCAAAATATCACAATGCATTGAAAACATTGACTACAAAAATGCGTTGGATAATCCAGAACGTTGGATAAGTGAGACTCTACTGTACTAATACAGCATTTACAGAAGGTACACACACTATCTCTCTCCCATATTCTGCAATTGTGAATATGGAAAAAAAAAAAACTACAACTCTCAGGATGCCATAGCTGTGAGCCATGGCAGCTCAAATGAAACCAAACTGCATTCGTTCTAGACTGTAGATGCATCCTTAATAGTAATTGTGAATGTGGAAGTTGCCTCTGTTGCATTTGTGACTATGAGTTACAGGTCTTTATGGTCTCCAGTGTCAGTGCCTCACCAAACTACAACTCCCAGGATTGCACAGCATGGCGGCTCAAGCGGTGCCAAACTTCGTCAATGCTCCAGTGCAGACGGGCCCAGGGTCTCATGGCATCACTGCAGAATGGCTGCAGGCGCAAATGGCCAGGCCTTCAGCTCATCTGCCAGCCTGCTGTTGTGAAAAGGAGACAGAGAGACCGAGCTAAATGATGCACCGTAAAAGCACAGCCTCTGCCGCTCGTCTCACTTACGAGGAAATGGGGGTTTATTTGGGTCACGGCAGGAGAATGAGCGGCGGAGGCAGGTGCGTATCTTGGGGAAAGGCGTGCTTTGCCCGGGAAGGAGGCAGGCAGAACATCCCTGTTTTATGTGTTTTATGGTCCATTTTGAGAAGGCGGCTTTCCCCGCTCAAATCTGCCTTTTGCTGCTGTTTTCAAGACTGTTGCCTTATTGCTTTTGGGTTTTGTGTTCTCTCTTTAATTGTCATGAGCCACCCTGAGTAAAGTGCATGAAACAGGATGATATAGAATTCTGCTGTATTATTCAACACAATAGGGTTGTTGTTATTGTTGCTGTTATTATTATTATTATTGTATGACACAGCAAACAAGATAGATATGCTGGATTTTGTATCACAAAATCACAAGTTGAACACTTCCCAAGTGTCTAGGACTGTGTGATGTATTTTCGGATGATGCGCACAGATCCCAGTAGGGTGGCCTTTTGCAGTTGGCAGATCGTGATTTTGTCAATGTCTATTGTTTCCAAATGCCAGCTGAGATCTTTTGGCACGGCACCCAATGTGCCGATCACCACCGGGACCACCTGTACTGGTTTCTGCCAGAGTCTTTGAAGTTCAATCTTGAGGTCCTGATAGCGGCTGAGTTTTTCCTGTTGTTTTTCGTCAATGCGACTGTCACCTGGGATGGCAACATCAATGATCCAAACCTTTTTCTTTTCCACAACTGTGATGTCTGGTGTGTTGTGTTCCAGAACTTTGTCAGTCTGGATTCGGAAGTCCCACAGTATCTTTGCGTGCTCATTTTCCACTATCTTTGCTGGTTTGTGATCCCACCAGTTCTATGCTGCTGGGAGGTGGTACTTGAGGCATAATTAGGGCATAATTATTATTATTGTTGTTATTATTATGATTTGATGCAGAAGAAAATGAGTACATGATGGGTCTGTAGGGCAACTGGAATCAAAACAACTACACTTGACTTGCCCTGAAAATCAGGAGGGAGAGGACTTCTGTAAGTGGAACAAACAGTAGAAGAAGAGAAAGATGTGAAAGATAGTCAAGAACCAACATTGATGGAAGTCAATGGTAGAAAACTGCTTAAAGTGCAAAAGATAAAGGTTGAATACTGTAGAAATACAATGCAGAGCAGAAGAGATATCTCATAGAATCATAGAATCCTAGAATAGTAGAGTTGGAAGAGACCACATGGGCCATCCAGTCCAACCCCCTGCCAAGAAGCAGGAAATCGCATTCAAAGCACCCCCGACAGATGGCCATCCAGCCTCTGCTTAAAAGCCTCCAAGGAAGGAGCCTCCACCACGGCCCCGGGGAGAGAGTTCCAGTGCCGAACAGCCCTTCTCACTGTGAGGAAGTTCTTCCTGATGTTCAGGTGGAATCTCCTTTCCTGTAGTTTGAAGCCATTGTTCCATTGTGTCCTAGTCTGCAGGGCAGCAGAAAACAAGCTTGCTCCCTCCTCCCTATGACTTCCCTTCACGTATTTGTACATGGCTATCATGTCTCCTCTCAGCCTTCTCTTCTGCAGGCTAAACATGCCCAGCTCTTTAAGCCGCTCCTCATAGGGCTTGTTCTCCAAACCCTTAATCATTTTAGTCGCCCTCCTCTGGACGCTTTCCAGCTTGTCAACATCTCCCTTCATCTGCGGTGCCCAAAATTGGACACAGTGTGATTCCAGGTGTGGTCTGACCAAGGCAGAATAGAATAAGGGGGAGCAGGACTTCCCTGGATCTAGACGCTATTCCCCTATTGATGCAGGCCAGAATCCCGTTGGCTTTTTTAGCTGCCGCATCACATTGTTGGCTCATGTTCCCCTTCCTCCCCACGAGGACTCCAAGGTCTTTTTCGCACACACTGCTGTCCAGCCAGGCGTCCCCCATTCTGTATCTTTGATTTCCATTTTTTCTGCCGAAGTGAAGTATCTTGCATTTGTCCCTCTTGAACTTCATTTTGTTAGTTTCGGCCCATCTCTCTAGTCTGTCAAGATCGTTTTGAATTCTGCTCCTGTCTTCTGGAGTGTTGGCTCTCCCTCCCAGTTTGGTGTCATCTGCGAACTTGATGATCGTGCCTTCTAACCCTTCGTCTAAGTCGTTAATAAAGATGTTGAACAGAACCGGGCCCAGGACGGAGCCCTGCGGCACTCCACTTGTCACTTCTTTCCATGATGAAGAGGACGCATTGGTGAGCACCCTTTGGGTTTGTTCGCTTAGCCAATTACAGATCCACCTAACCGTAGTTTTGTCTAGCCCACATTTTACTAGTTTGTTTGCCAGAAGGTCGTGGGGGACTTTGTCGAAGGCCTTACTGAAATCCAGGTACGCTACATCCACAGCATTCCCTGTATCGACCCAACTCGTAACTCTATCGAAAAAAGAGATCAGATTAGTCTGGCATGACTTGTTTTTGGTAAATCCGTGTTGACTATTAGCAATGACCGCATTTGTTTCTAAGTGTTTGCAGACCACTTCCTTAATGATCTTTTCCAGAATCTTGCCTGGTATTGATGTGAGGCTGACCGGACGGTAATTGTTTGGGTCGTTCTTTTTTCCCTTCTTGAAGATAGGGACCACATTCGCCCTCCTCCAATCTGCTGGGACTTCTCCCGTTCTCCAAGAACTCTCGAAGATAATTGCCAGTGGTTCTGAAATAACTTCCGCTAGTTCCTTCAGTACTCTTGGATGTAGCTGATCTGGCCCTGGCGACTTGAATTCGTTTAGAGTGGCCAGGTGTTCCTGGACAACTTGTTTCCCTATTTGGGGTTGGATTTCCCCCAATCCTTCATCCATTCCATGTTGCTGAGGTTGAAGATGGCTTTCTTTTTCTGAGAAGACCGAGGCAAAGAAGGCATTAAGTAGTTCTGCCTTTTCCCTGTCCCCTGTCGCCATCACCCCATCTTCTCCTTGCAATGGCCCTATCGCCTCCTTTTTCTTCCTTTTTCTACCAACGTAAGCAAAAAAGCCTTTTTTGTTGTTTTTTATGTCCCTGGCAAGCCTGAGCTCATTTTGCGCTTTAGCCTTTTCCCTACAGGTGTTGGCTATACGTTTGAATTCTTCTTTGGTGATTTCTCCCCTTTTCCACTTCTTGTGCATGTCACTTTTGAGCTTTAGCTCGGTTAGAAGTTCTTTGGACATCCATTCTGGCTTCTTTGCACTTGTCTTATTTTTCTTCTTTGTTGGCACAAAGAAGGCTCTCCGTGGACAGTTCCTGGGAAAAATTGAGAGCCAAACTGACAAAGAAAAAACATGGCTGTGGCTCACAAATGGGACTTTGAAAAAGGAGACGGAGAGCCTGATTCTGGCAGCCCAAGAACAAGCCATTAGAACAAAGGCCATCCAAGCCAGAATTGGAAACTTGACAACAGATTCCAAGTGTAGACCCTGCAAGGAAGCAGGCGGAACGATGGATCCCATCCTCAGTTGCTGCAAGAAGCTTGTGCAAGAGGAGTGCGCGGACGGACTCCAAGCAGAGGCAGAATACTGTTGCTCAGATGATCCATTGGAACTTGTGCCGCAAATACAGTCTGCCTGAGACAAAAAACTGGTGGGATCACAAGCCGGAAAAAGTTGTAGAAAATGAACACGTCAAACAACTCCGGGACTTCTGAATTCAGACTGACAGAATAATAATGATACTGATGATGATGATGATGATGATGATGATAGGCATTATTATTTCCACAAGAAAGGATGGATGAGTGTTCATCCAGAAGGGAAAAACATCTCCAGAGGAATGGACAGTTTCCAATTCCTTTTGCTTTGCACATTTTAAGGCTTCCATCCAAATTCGTTCTTGAAAAAGCCATTGCCATGATACATAGTTTTCAAAGAAGATCCACAGAAGCAGAACGGTTATTTGGGATTCATATCCCTATGCATTTCCCATTCTTTTCTCTTTTTTTGAATAATTTTTATTAGTGCTTTCAACATAAAAATAAAATATCAAGTTGTAACATTCAGAAGAAAAAAAAATTACAAAATATCAGTGACAGGAAAGAAATAAGAAGAAAAGAAAGAATACATAATAAAAGTAGAAAGGACACAACAACAAAAAAGGAAGAAAAAAAAGAAAAAGAGGAAATAAAATGGACTTCCATCTTTGTACAGTATTCTGCATATAGGAGATTTTACATTCTTTTCCCTAACCATCTCTATCTAGTGTCTCTACTTTACATATTGACTATTATTTACATGCTCAGTTGCATAGCAGACCTTTCCCTCAAACTCATTTTAGTTAGATAATCACCTTACATTTCTCTTCTTTCAGATAATTTTTGACCAATTCCCATTTTTGATACCTGAAAGCATCACTTAGGATTATTGATGTGGTTTGAAACCTCAGGTGTGATTTTTCTGTGGCGCACCTGCGCTGTAGAATGAATGCAGTTTGACCCTACATGACTCCATGCTATGGAAGCTCGGGAGTTCTAGTTTCACAGGATTCTTGGCCTTCTCTGCCTGAGAGTGCACCAAACTGTAACTCCCAGCATTCCATAGCATTGAGCCAGTGTTGTCAAGTGTTGTCAAACTGCATTCATTCTACTGTGTAGATGCACTCTTAGTGTTAAAAGCTTTGTAATACAGTTCAGAAAATTTGGGTTGAAGAGATGCCACGTTGGATGTGAGCTCTATGGGGTGCATCATTCCACACTGTCGAGTGAATGCAGTTGGACACTACTTTGACTGCTCTGTCTCAACACTAAGTAGTCCTGGGAGTTGCAGTTTGGGGAGGCCATGGCAATCCAAGTGAGGTGAAACTATATGTATCCTCCAGTGTGGATGCATTCACATTTTCCTGGACTTCTCCAGGCCCTGCTGCCTCTCTGCCTGGCTCATTGAGATGCCTCCCAGCACCGCTTTCTGCTTGACTTGCTGTTGAACTAATAAAACAGAGCCGTCGTGTCTCCGCTCAGAAATTAGCTGAGCTGACAACCGAGTGAAGGCATCCATCTCCGGCTGACGTGTCCGTCCCTCGCAAGCGGCGCTCAGGCTTTCTTGCCTTGGTTTTTTTTTTCCAGGGCGCATCTTCATGGGCCTTTCCTGCCTTTGCTTTGCTGAAATCCTCTTTGCCGTGACAAGGGGACCCCAGCCGCAGGACTGAAAGGCTCCGTGCCGAATGGGGCCCAATGCAAAGCGAAGGACGGGGATGGTGGCACGTGCCTTGCACAAAAGCACAGCCTGTTATGTTTATGTTTGTCCAGTGGGTTCAAACTGCAAGGAAATAAATATCCCCCGAATCAATATGAAGAACTATACTTGATGAAAAACAGAGTGGAAAACAGAGTGGAATGTGGGCTCCCCTTCTTTGGAGGCCTTTAAATAGATTTGGATGGGCCTCTCCCAGTATGACCCCTAGATCTTATTTATTTATTTATTTATTTACAGTATTTATATTCCGCCCTTCTCACCCCGAAGGGGACTCAGGGCAGATTGCAATGAACACATATATGGCAAACATTCAATGCCAACAGACAAACAACATTCAGTTTTAGACAGACACAGAGGCATTTTTAACATCTTTCCAGGGTCACGATTCCGGCCACAGGGGGAGCTGTTGCTTCACCATCCATTGGTGGCTGTTCTTCCTCTTCTTTTCCTCGTGAGCAGTTTTATGGTGTTGTAGATTAGTTAAATTAGCCTCCCGCATAAAGCGTACCTAAATTTTCCCTACTTGACAGATGCAACTGTCTTTCGGGGCTGCATAGGTCAACAGCAAGCCGGGGCTATTTTTTTTAACGGTCGGAGGCTTAACCCGACCCGGGCTTCGAACTCATGACCTCTCGGTCAGTAGTGATTTATAGCAGCTGGTTACTAGCCAGCTGCGCCACAGCCCGGCCCCAATCTGTGGAACTGGTGTCTGTGGATTTACTGGTCTGTGCCTGACAAGATAATACGTTCTTTAGATACTCCAGCACAGGACCTCGGGTGGTCTTGGACCAGATGTCCATCATTTCCACAGTGTTTGCTGTTATCTGTCTCATTGTGGGGTAGACATAAACATAATAATATTATCATAATTATTTGTGGCTTTATTAATCCACCTCCAACAAAATGTTGTGGTAATCTCTGAGTGGTTAGACTCAATTTAGCCTTTCTGGGGGAGATTCCACCAAAACGTAGCAGAGTAGCAAAAGTAAACTTTCAAATGCAGCAGTTACTTACACGCGGTGAGCAAGAGAAGCCTTTGTCTATTTAGGATGGCAATGGACTGCAGAGTCTCAGTAAAAGTTCAAAAAGCATTTATTCAGGTAAAAAGAACTCCATTGTAGATAGAAAGGCTTGGGAGCTGTCTAGTCTACTCTAGACTAGTTTCTAAGGAAAAATAAGAAAGGAAAAATAACAAACATCTAAATAGTTACATCTTGCCAGGAGAGACGGCAAGGTGTTGTTGTTAGCTTGAAGAACAAAGGGAGAAGACTGAACCAAAAATGGTTCCCACCTCATGGTCCAGTTTATTGGGGCCATAAAAGACATTCTGACCAATGAGAAGTTAGTGTCCCTGAAGATTCACATTTCTACTAACTTCAAAGTAAGAGCTGTGACGTAAACAGGATAGAGTGAAACACAGTAAAGCCTATCTGGGCATGCTTTGGAAACAGGGAAAGGATTCCCTTGATCTAATTCTATCATCTATCTGACTATATTTAGACTTGAGTAGTCCAGGGTGATTCCTCTCTGGGTTTTTTCTACATCCTCCAGCACAACTCTGTGGCATTCTTGGGTGGGAAATCCTGCCACGGGATAGGTTCATGAAGTGACTTCCCTGGAACAGTTGCACCCTGGACAAAAATACGGAATACAAAAATTACAAAAATTAACTGGCTAAAATCATATTTTATCAGTTAATCAGCTTGTCAGCAGAGTGCAACTGCAACATCCGACCTTCTCCACACACTATTTAGTAAACTCACAGATTCAGTTGTTCATCCAAAAATATCAGGAGGCTTTAATCTTCAGCGTTGCAATGTATACAATTGTACAATTAGGATTCGTAGATCCTCAGACAGGTTTGTCCTTGCAAACAATCAGATCACAGAGAGTCACAGACACATACAATGAGTCACGCAGGAGAGAGAAAGATGGAGCATTTCCTCTTTCCTTTATAACCACCTGCTGACTTGTCATCATTAAGGGACAAAGGACTGATGAAACCTCTTGTCATAAACCTCACATGATTATGAGTCATGCATTTCTGCTTGTCCCTTAAATATCATGACTTTCTCAGCTATTCCCAAGGTGTTATCACATGTCCATCAGAACTGTATTTTCACATAGATTCAATGCTGAGGCATTTCGATCTGACAAGCCCTTTATTTGAATAGGATTTGCTATTATCCACAACTTCATTTTTCTACATCTGACAAAATATGTCATCTTTACAGTGCAAGTGTATTGAGGAGGCTGTTCATGCTTCCTTTGGAATAGAAGTCTGAAGCCTTGGGGCTGCCACTGAAAAGGCCCCGTTGTTCCTTTCATGGCCTCTCACCCTCAGAAGGGCAAATGCCTCTTGTCTTTTGTGGGAAACAGCCCTTTGCAACATGAAATGTCCTCCTTATTTGGTCATCTTTGCACTTGAACCAAAGTGTGCCTCTTTTTGATCTCTCCTCTGCAAACTCCACGACTTTTTCTCCAATTGCCCCTTTTCTGAGCTGGAATCGGCTGCTCTGCAACATCCCCCTCCGAACTATCACATATATATTCCTGCTCGTCTGATGTCGTTTCCTGGCACCTTGGAAGCCATTCTGTTTGACGCCGCCAGGCTGCAAAGGTGGATTTCGGAGATTACGTTCGGTTGTTTATGACGGTAAACACGGATCCGCGGCCTTTATGTGATTGTAATTCCAGAGAACGATCTGGTAACTGCCGGGGAGAATGGGACTGGCAACCAAGACCCGTTTCTCATCCTAATCACCAGCGGAAGAGGACAAACAAGGTGCTGGCAGGAGAATTGTGTTCCCTTCTGCTTCTGAAGCCTTAAACTGCTCCATTGAAGGACCAGCAACAGTGTAGGACCTTCTCAACCCCAAGCAGACCTTCTCTGCCACCAGAGAACTTTGGGCCAGACAGACAGACAGACAGACAGAAAGATCTCCCTTTTCTTACTCAGGTCAAACCAAAGAGACTTAGTTCTTCTATGCTTCCTGGCTGGCTTCCACCAGAGACCTCCAGGAGAAGGGGGTCCTCCAGAGGTCTTGCAAACTCAGCTGGACAGTTGTTGTTATTATTATTATTATTATTATTATTATTATTATTATTATTATTATTATTATTATTATTATTATTATATTATTATTATTATTATTATTATTATTATTATTATTATTATTATTATTATTTTATTATGACACAGCCAACAAGATAGACATGCTTGATTTCATATCACAAAATTACAAGTCGAACACTTCCCAAGTGTTTAGGACTGTGTCATGCGTTTTCGGATGATGCGAGCAGATCCCAGTCGGGTGGCCTTTTGCAGTTGGCAGATCGTAATTTTGTCAATGTGTATTGTTTCCAAATGCCGGCTGAGATCTTTTGGCACGGCACCCAATGTGCCCATCACCACCGGGACCGAGTCTTTGAAATTCAATTATTATTATTATATTATTATTAAGTTCAATTATTATTATTATTATTATTATTATTATTATTATTATTATTATTTTATGAAACAGCAAACAAGATAGATATGCTGGATTTCGTATCACAGAATCACAAGTCGAACACTTCCCAAGCGTCTAGGACTGTGTGATGTATTTTCGGATGATGGGCGCAGATCCCAGTAGGGTGGCCTTTTGCAGTTGGCAAAATTATATAATAATAATAATAATAATAATAATAATAATAATAATAATAATAATAATACCACCGTGCTTTCTCTCTCCACAAGGAGAGTCAAAGCAGCCATGGTTTATTTGACTGACTCCTTTCACCTGGAATATCCTCGTGTATCCGAAGTTAAGATATTACATTATGTGACACGATTTTTGTTCCTGGGTTATAAATGTCATTTCCTAATTGGTTCTATTGAAGGGACCATAAGCCAGAAAATAGTAAACTTTTGTCTATGTTGCTTTGCCTCTGCATATGCCCCTCCCTAAGGACCCACAGGTTGAGAACCACTGCTTTAAGCAGAGGCTGGATGGCCATCTGTCAGGAATGTTTGGATTGTACCTTCCTGCAAAAGGGGGCTGGACTGGATGGCCTTTGGGGTCCCTCTGTGATGCTCTGACGCCCAGGGGCCGGACGTTGTTCCCTTCCCTTTGGGGGGGGGGGCTTCCCGGTGCATCCATTTCTCTAACTGGCACAGAGTGGCTTTTGATCCAGTCTTAACTCAATTCTGAGCCAGAAAGATGACACCATTATCCTCTTCTTTTCTGCTTCATTTCTCTCAGCTGAAAGGGGCTTCAATGGTCAGAGACAGTTAATTTAAAGTTTGCTGCAAGAGGATGAAAAAGAAAGAAAGGAAGGAAGGACAACTTCTTTGAAACTGGTTTCCCAATAACTGCACTTGAGAGTCACCTCTGAGGCAAGAAATAAAGAAAGAGAGGGATAGAGAATAGATGGCTAAAGCTCTGACGGCTCAACGGCCCTGCGCATGGCTCAAGATTTGTGGACCAGGCAGCGGTTTTATTGGGAATCCATGCAAAACACCCCAATGCCACCCGGACAAAAGTTTAAGGCCTGGCTGTGGTTGCGATGTTGCCTTCCCTCTCTCTTATGTCAATGTTGTCTATGGGTTGTCGGAGGCTTTCATGGCTGGAATCACAGGGTCGTTGTGTGTTTTCCGGGCTGCCTGGCCACGTTCCAGAAGTATTTTCTTCTGACGCTTCTCCCACATCTATGGCAGGCAACCTTTGAGAATGCCTGCCATAGATGTGGGCGAAATGTCAGGAGATAATACTTCTGGAACATGGCCATACAGCCAGGAAACACACACAACAACCCTGTTGTCCTATGATTTTCCTGTCCAAATTCATCCCAGAGAGATTTGCCTTTGCCTTTGAGGCCGAGAGTGTGTGACATGCCCAAGATCATGCAGCGTGTGTCCATGGCAGAGCAATGTTAGATAGGAATGGCTCAGCATCGAATCTCCGTGAAAATACAGTTCTGATGGACATGTGATAATGCCTGGGGAATAACTGAGAAAGCCATGATGGAATACCTAAGGGGCTGAGACATAAAAATGTGATGTGTATTGCACTAGAGTTGCACCAGCTGGTGTCCCTTAATGATGACAAGTCAGCAGGTGGATATAAAAGACAGAGGAAATGCTCCTTCTTTCTTCTCTCCTGCGAGACCCATTGTGAATATGTGTCTGTGACTCTGTGTGATCTGATTGTTTGTAAGGACAAGCCTGTTTGAGGATCTACTGATGAGTAACTGGAAAATATCAATTTTTAGACATTTATTGTTGCACATTAGAAGCAGTGAAATGTAGAAAAATCAGACTCTGTGTTAGATTCTGTGTAAATGTACAAGCTGGGAGAAGGGGGGCCTGTTTTCTATACATTCCAGTGTGAATTGGTTCCTAGTACAGCTAATGGAAGGAGAGCAGACAGGTCAAAGTAGGCCTCTTGATGGATTTCTCTTGGTGTCTGTGACTTGCTATAGGCTTTTAGAGTGCTTAGATAGGAAAATGCTGATACGTGCATATTTATACCCATGTATGTAAACATGTGAAGTGACGTACTAATGACAAGATGTATGTAGAAGCATGTTCTTTGTCTGAAAATGTATAAAAGGCAATGTCAACGCCTTGATCGGGGCTCTGGTTTGCCTTTGGAAAAGATTCCACTTCCAGAGTCTTCAGCTGAATATAATAAACCGGACTTTTTGGCCTCTCAAAGGATCGCTCTTGGTGTTATCTCTCATGTCATCTATATCACTACGAATCCTAATTGTACATTTGTATATACAGTAGAGTCTCACTTATCCAACATAAACAGGCCGGCAGAATGTTGGATAAGCAAATATGTTGGATAATAAGGAGGGATTAAGGAAAAGCCTATTACACATCAAATTAGGTTATGATTTTACAAATTAAGCACCAAAACATCATGTTATACAACAAATTTGACAGAAAAAGTAGTTCAATACGCAGTAATGCTATGTAGTAATTACTGTATTTATGAATTTAGCACCAAAATATCACGATGTATTGAAAACACTGACTACAGAAAATGCGTTGGATAATTCAGAACATTGGATAAGTGAGTGTTGGATAAGTGAAACTCTACTGTATTGGTGATAGTTTTGGATGAACAACTGAATCTGTGAGTTTACTAAGCAGTGTGTGGAGACGGTCAGACTTTGTAGTTGTACTCCGCTGACAAGCTGATTAGCTGACTAAACCATATTTGACTGTGAATAAACTCTGCTATGCTTGTCTCTGTGGCATTTTGTTATCCAGTGTGCAGAGGGAGGGAATAATTGGCAAATTGTAAGTCACTTCACAAACACATCCTGTGACAATTCAAGCCCTGGACTCTAGGATCCTAGCCCAGTTCTCAAAGCACTGTGCCCTGTTGACTCCTCAATGCAAAGTGCACATCCTCTCAGGCAATGCCTCCCACAGAGTGCGCATCTGCTTTGGCGATGCACAACAGCACCACATGCGCAATATGCTCACAGGGTGAATTCTGCTTTTGCAGCTTTCAACTGAGTACAGATGTTACGCCAAGGGCAAAAAAAGGAGGCTCCGATGTGTGATGGAACAAAGGCATGTAACAGGCAGGCAGCCATATGTCACGGTGCCGCAGTGGCAGAATGGGTTCAATCCTTATGCCGGCTGAACTGCTGACCTGAAGACCTGAAGGTCAGCAGTTTTAAGGTCAGCGGTGAGTTCTTGTCTATCAGCCCCAGCTTCCCATGCAAGCACATGAGAGAAGCCTGCCATAGGATGGTAACACATCTCGGCACCCCATGGGCAACGTCTTTGTAGACAGCCAATTCTCTCACACCAGAGGTGACTTGCAACATATTCTCAATTCGCGTCTGACACGATAAAAAAAGCCATATGTTGTTGCAATGGAAAACCCATTAACAATACAAGAGTCACAGAGTCATAGAACTGGAAGAGACCAACAAGGCAGGAAGACACAATCAAAGCACTTCCAACAGATGCCCATTCAAGTTCAGCTTCAAAACCTCCGGAGAAGAGACTCCACCGGACCTCAAAGTAGCAGCGGATTCCACTGTTGAATGGCACCAACTGCCAGCAAGTTCTTCCTAATGTTGATGGTGAATATCTTTTCCTACAGTTTGAATCCATCGCTCTCTTGTATCCCAGTCTCTGGAGCAGCAGAAAACAAGCTTTGCCCCTTTCTCCTCAATGGGAAATCCTTTCAGATATCGGAACATGGCTCTCCTGTCACTGTCTCCAAGTGGAACATCCTCAGAGGGCTTGGCTTCCAGACCTTTGGCCATTTTGGTAGCCACTCTCTGGACATGTTCCATCTTGTCTATCTCCTCCTTCCATTGTGTTGTCCAGAACTGGACACTGGGTTCTTATTCCAGGTGAGGTTTGACCAAAGCAGAATAGAATGGGACTATTTATGCATTTATTTTATTTATTTACAGTATTTATATTCCGCTCTTCTTTCTCATCCCGAAGGGGACTCAGGGCAGATTACAATGCACATATATATGGCAAACATTGAATGCCATCAGACAAACAACATACAGTATAGACACACACAGAGGCAATTTAACATTTCCAGCTTCATGAGGGTATGCTCGATTTCGGCCATAGGGGGAGCTGTTGCTTCACCATCCACAAGTGACACTGAGTACTGTACTTCCTCATTCCTTTCCACGTGCTGCTGGCAGTTTTAAGTGTTGTAAATTAGTTAAATTAGCCTCCCACATAAAGCGTACCTAAATTTCCTACTTGACAGATGCAACTATCTTTCAGGCTGCTTAGGTAAACAGCAAGCCGGGCTATTTAATGGTCGGGGGGGGGGGGGGGGCTTAACCCGACCCGGGCTTCGAACTCATGACCTCTCGGTCAGTAGTGATTTATTGCAGCTGGTTACTTGTTGGGAATCTATGAGCGGTTAGACAAAAAAATACCCCTCTTTCGGGGGTGATTCCTCAAAAATACAGCAGAGTGGCAGAACCACGATTTATAAGAATCAAAAACTTACGTGTGGTGAGGTTGGAGAAGCCTTTTTTTTCTTAGGATGGCAAAGAATTGCAAATTAAAAAGTTCAAAAGCATTTATTGAAGTAAAAGAAATCCATTGTGGATAGAAAAGGTTTTGGAGCTAACTAGCTCTCTAGGCTAGCATCTATGGAAGGCAAGCAGGTTAAAATAACAAATATCTAAATAGCTACATTTTGCCAGGAGAGTGGGCAAAATGTGTCCATCTCAGGTAGAAGACAAAAGAGGAAGAGCTATGCCTGACCGCATGGTCCAAGCCTTTGGGGCAATTAACATTCCAATCTAGATAGAGGAAGTTCCTCATCCCTAAAAGGGTTCACATTACTATATCAACAATGTGGGATGTAAACAGAAAGGAAGAGAGAAACCAGCAAAGGCCTATCTAGGCATGCTTGGAATAGAGAGAGGGGTTTCCCTCATTCTAACCTATCCACTACATAGCTAATTGAGACTTGTGAAGTCCAGATGATATCCAACACTACTAATCAGTTGCGCCACAGCCCGGCCCTCTATTGCTTCCCTTGATCTTGACACTGGACTTCTGTTGATGCAGCTTAGAATTACATTGGTTTTATCAGCTGCCACATTAGATTATTGACTCAGATTGTGGTCTTACAAAAGTCATACATTCTGTTCACATGAAATTTCCAAGCCAAGTCTCCCTTCCTATGTCTCTGCATTCCACGCACCATTTCTATGTGTGTGAGATGCACACGGCAACCGTGGCAATGCCTGGCCTGTCCTTGCACCCAAATCAACTGGGACCCGACCCAGGATTTCTGCGTTTTCTCAGCCAGCTTTTCAAATCTCCAGTGGAATTGCCAAGAAGGAAAAACACAACAAAGAGGGGTGTGATGTAGTCAGAGCGAGTGCGTCTGAAGGCAACCAGACAATTACGTTCCTTGCATGCAACAAGGAGATGCAAAGCAGGCTCCCAACTCCCTGCTGAGACCGCGAGGGCTTTGCAAGCCCAGCAGAAAAGGGAAGCGGCAGCCGCTCAGTCCCAGGTGCCTGTTCCTGCCGGGCCTGTTTGCTGGCAGCTGAAGGAGACGCGGATAATTTGAGTCGAAAACAGTTCATTATCTTCCCTTTCAAAAATACCCCAAATACAACTCCCAAACCAAGCTGCTCTTTGATCCGGCGCCTGCAGTCACAGAATGTAGCTGCTGCGAAGGGAGGCTGTTTCATATTAATCTTCCGCTTTGAGTGCCAGCTGAAAGTCACGGCTTGACAGGCGCCTGTCAGGAAAAGTGAAGCCTCTGCCTCTCTCTCTCTCTCTCTCTCTTTCTCTCTTTCAGGCCTGCCTTGGGATGGGGATGGAAATGCTCACTTGGACCTGCAGGGAATGCTAAAATGGCCTCTGCCTTGCACAGGTGTCAGAAATCAAGGTTCTCGGTGCAATGAAGAGCAGGACAAACACTGCAGAGTGGGTTGTCAAGCCTTCTCATACAGGGCTGCAAAGATGTCAGAAAGGGGGAGAAATCTTTTTTAAAATCCCACTTCTGACACCAATTGCGGAGATGTGGAGGAGTTCCTATTAATTATATTTATATTATACTAGCTTGGGGACCTGGCGGTGCCCGGGTCTTTTGAGAAACATGTGTGCCAAGTTTGGTCCAGATGTGAAGTCGGCTGGGTTTAGTGATGTCTGTATAAGGGTGAACTACAACTCCCAGAGGGAAAGGATAACCCCCCGAAACCCTGTCTGTATGCTTAGTTGGGCATGATGAGGCAGTGTGCCAAGTTTGGTCCAGATCCGTAGTCGGGTGGGTTCAGTGCTGTCTGTTTAAGGGTGAACTACAACTCTCAGAGGAAGAGGTGAGTGAAGCTACTTGGTCCATCCTCCCCCAATCTACCCCCTGACGGAAAGGGGTTCATGGGGATTCTGTGGGCCAAATTTGGTCCAGTTCCGTCACTGCTGGGCGTGGCAGTGGCCTGTGGGAGTCGTAGCAATTGAAAGTACTACAAATCCCATCAGCAATGGGCCATCGTCCCGCCAACGGCACCAGGCCGTAGAGTGCATCATGGGGGTTAAGTGTGCCAAGTTTGGTCCATGTCAGTGATTCCTGGCGGTCACAGTGGCCTGTGAAAGTGGCGGCCAATCAGAAAGCTGCCACATACAAACATACAAACATTTACTTTTATTATATATATAGATATAGATATAGATATAGATATCCGCTGCCACCAATATATAGATGTTTTTATTTAAAAGCTGCCACCAGAGATAAAGATGTTTATAATGCAGCCACCAGATGTTAAGGGGATTATCAACTCTTGCCACCACTATTGGAAGATTTAGCCACTGGCTACTTAGAGAGGAGACTTTTAAACTTTTATGTTTCTTCTTTCTTCTTCTTGTTTATTCTTGATGAATATGTGTATATATGACAGAGACTGAGATGTTTGAGAGAACAATAACACGTTTATTGAGGCACAAGCTTAATGGTTACAATAACTTTTCTTCTTCGAGGCACTTTGAGTAACAGTTGCAATAACAGAATGAGGTGATTCAAACTCCCTAAAATGTCACTTCTTTTTCCACTGCTTTAACCTGCAGTCACCCTGTGAATTTCAATCACAGACTATCTGTTCCTTATCTGGAAACAGACTACCTTAAAATAAGCCACCAAACTTATTTTTAAACTGACTCTTGAGTCTCCCTGATCCCCTCAACTGAGAATCAGACTTCCCTGTACCTTATCAGGGCACAGACTACTTAAAATCAACCTTCCCTGTGGTTCTCTGACCACAGACTGAGTTTCCCTCCGAATTCTGCTCTCTTCAGCTAAACGCAGTTGGCTCCGCCCCCTTCTCCATGGCAACCAACTCATGGTGCAGAGTAACTGAAATACTGACTCTTTTAAAACACAGTTAAACATGACTTTTAAAACGCAGTTAAACATGACATCTGTAAACTAAAATTCATATTTCTTTACAAGGGCAATGTAAAGATGGCGCTCCAGCTGGTTTCTCTCAGCTGTACTAGGAAAGATACCGTATATACTTGAGTATAAGCTGAGTTTTTCAGCCCTTTTTTAGGGCTGAACCCCCCCCCCCCCAGCTTATACTTGAGTGAGGGTCCTGGCTGACTTATATTCAGGTCAGCATATACTGTTAGAGTTGAACAGTCTTATCTTATTAAAGTCTTATCTTATATTACAGTTTTATGTAAATACTCAAAAACATTTAACGTACTGATGCCTCAATTAATGTAATTTTATTTGTTTTAGTTTTAGTTTTAGACATTTACCAGTAGCTGCTGCATTTCCCACCCTAGGCTTATTCTCGAGTCAATATATTGCCCCAGTATAATCATGTTCTAGCAGCATTTTCTCCTGACTTTTCACCTGCATCTGTGGCTGGCATCTTCAGAGGATCTTCAGAGCAGAAAAGTCTGAACAGTCTTCAAGGGAAGCCCTATGTTGGCTGCATTCCAGTGGTCGAGATGGGTGCATCTCACCATAACCAAATTCTCCATCACTTGATGCACAAGATCTACTTGTGTCAAAAGGCACTGAGGCCCCACTTTGTTCTTTTTTCCTCGGTGAAACGTTTTGGAGATGTTTGGAGAAGTTGTGCCTCTGCTGGCGTTGCTTGGCTCTGTGTGCAGCTGGAGGAGATGGTGGCCATGCATCTCTCCCTCCTCCAGCCCCTTTCAGACGCCTGTTCTCTACAGCCCTGGTGAGGGCCCAGCCTGCGTGGGGCTGGCAGCCCTTCTTGCCAAAGAGCCTCCGTCAGGCGGCATTAAAGGCCCCGACGGGCTCCAGGCGCCGCTCACAAAACAACGTCTTTTGCGGCTGATATTATGAGGCTTGCTGTTTTACGGAGCAAGGAAGCTCGCTCGTTTGCCAAGGAAACCCAATAAAAATAGGATGTAAAGGCAGAGAAACATCTAGCGGCACCTTTCCAGAGAGGAAACAAAGGGGAAGACACAGAGAGATGAACCAGAAATCTACACATTGTCAGATCTTTGCCTTATCACAAGCACTTGAGAAATGAAGAGAGAGATAGAGCAGATTACAGATTGGTCCTAAATTAACCAGGTAGAAATGTAAGGTGGAAAAAATGAAATGGGTGAGACCTGGCTTGAAAACAGTTCACATGAAAGGGATTTCAGAGTCTTTGTGTCTGCGAGGCAACAGCTCAAAAAGCCAATGCCATCCTAGGCTTCGTCCAGAGGAGCTGTCCTGTTTTGTCTTTCAAGAACAGCCTTAAAACAATGTGGTAAGTAAATGAAAACTGCTTTACTTCAGCAAAACATAAAGAACAGCACACTCAGTGGTATAATGCAAATGAAAGCAAAGTAGTCTTAGGGCAAACACAGTTCTTAAGTCTCTGATCAATTCACAAACCAAGTAGCAGTCTTACTTCAGACAAAGAAAAAGCAATAAACCTTTAGGAGCAGTTTCCCAGATGCAGACTTGAAGCAGGCACAAGGGGAGTGAAGGCTTAGGCATTAGAGTCAGTTTGTTACCCGCAAGAGCTGGCTGCACCTGCTTCTGCTTTATAGCCCTGAGTTCCCCCACAGCTGCTAGAGCGGTTCCCAATTACTCAGCTGTATTTCTGGCAGCTATTCTAGCTGAATGACGTCTCTGCTCTGTTTCCTTTCACCTTTCCTGAAATGTGGGTACATGCAAAATCTCCTTCAGGTTCCAACTTCCCCTCTAACTCATGAACACTTTCCTGCTCCCCGTCCTCTTCTGAAGAAGAGAAATCCCTAACAGGAGCACAGTGTCAAGATCAAGGGGAGCCATAGTCCCACCCACTTCTGCTTTGGTCAAACCTCACCTGGAATATCAACCCTGTGTCCACTTCTGAGGAAAGCCATTCCAGAAGGAGATGGATAAGATGGAACACGCTCAACGAAGAGCCACCAAAATCTCCAAAGGTGTGGAAACCATGGATCCTTCTAAGGAGCAGGTTAGGAAGCTGGGGGCGTTTAGCTTGGAGAAGAAGGAGATTCCACCTGAACATCAGGAAGAACTTCCTTACTGTGAGAGCTGTTCGACAGTGGAACTCTCTCCCCGGGGCCGTGGTGGAGGCTCCTTCTTTGGAGGCTTTTAAGCAGAGGCTGGATGGCCATCTGTCGGGGGTGCTTTGAATGCGATTTCCTGCTTCTTAGCAGGGGGTTGGACTGGATGGCCCATGTGGTCTCTTCCAACTCTACTATTCTATGATTCTATGATTCTATGATTCTAAGACAAGGCTGAGAGAAGGGGACAAGAGAGCCATGTTTAAATTGCTGAAAGGAGGTCCCATTGAGACATTTATGGAAAGAAGTGACCAATGGGGTGCCACATTGGAGTTCTGTTTAGGGACCAGTGCTATTCAACATCTTTATCAATGATTGGATGATGGAACAGAAGGCCTGCTGATCAGATCTGTAGATGCGACCAAATTGGAAGACAGAGATAATACTATCCCAAAGAACAGGGTCAGGATCTAAAAGGATCTGAATAGATTAGAGAGTGGGGCAAGAACTAATCAAATAAACTTCAATAGAGATAAATGTATGGCCCTATGCTTAGGTAATATATTGAAATGCAGAGATATAGGATGAGTGAGACCTGGCTTGGAAATAGTCCATTGAAAGGGATCCAGGAGGCTTAGTGGACCACAAGCTGAGGATGAGCCAAGAGTATGATGCAACAGCTAAAAAGGCCAATGCAATTCTATACTGCATCAATAGGAGTGTGGATTGAAGAAAATCCTACTCCCTTTTTTGGCAGGGATTGGGTTTCCTTTAGTCTGCAAGCGTCTGCTGCCTGCCGTTTGTGGAGGAAGTCAATGGAGAAGCCTGAACTGCAAGCCAAGCGTGTGCAGCGACTTCCCCATTGTTTCAAGCATCTATTGATCCCTTCCCATTAAATAACAAATGCAGAAGCATGATTTCGCCTGCTAGCAATAACAGGTCTCTGCATCGGCTGTAGATGGAGAATTGGGAGGGTTGGCCAAAGCTTGGTTTCTGCTTCCGTGCATTTCCCCTTGTGTTCTGGCCTTTCCCTCCCACTTCAGGACTCCTCTCCGATCCTTCTCCTGACTTGTTGCTTCAAGTGGCATTTAGCGATGATGAAAGGAGGCCGACACTCCAGATGTCCAATCAATGTTCGGCGTAATGAAGCCGAATAAAGTGGCATTTCGGGCGACAGAGATTTCACCTGAAGCAAAAGAGGGATTAATGGCAACAAAGCATTGTTGCATCGGAAGGGTCAGGCGGCCCAACCCCTTCCTGGCGCAGGAACCCACCGCTGAGTCTCCTCGTGGAGGGAAGAAGTGGGGTATAAATAAACACAAACACAAACACAACACAACAACAACAACAATGGCCTTTGAGAGGAGCCTCCAAAGCTCTTTGTAAATGGTGCCGTAAAGGAAAGCCCACTACTTTTGGAGGCAGCCTACACAACCCTTGCCATCAGGTTTAGACTTCTCAAGGGGAAAGGGACATCAAAGGTCATCCAGTCCAACCACCTTCTACCATGTAGGAAGACACAATCCAAGCCTCCTGAGAGGTTACCATCCAACCTCTAAGTGTTGCTGAGCAATGCACCCCCCCAAGAGATGTTATAGTTTACCAAGAGAAATAAATATGACTTTTTCCTTTTGAAAAGATCCCTTTCCAGACTTGTGCAGGCTCAAAGCATCAGAAGATCAAGACTAAACCACCAGCAGCTACCATATTTGTATCTATTCTTCATGACATTCTATATAATTTTTATCTGTATGTATGCCTACTATATCAATTCCACAAATTTATAAAATATATAAACTTCTGTACCAAAATATAACTAAATTGGCCCAGAGACCTTTACCTCCCAGCAGAGATTTCCTGGACAGGAAGGCTGGGCCTTTTTCCTAACCAAAGCAATTGGCCAGACCTATTGCTTCAGAGATGGGCAATATCCCACCTTGCGCAAACCAGTTTGTCTGCCTACAGAAACAGGGGGTTATACTATATCTCTTTTGTTGGGAAATAACTTTAGGAATGGAACTCTTTCTTTGCACCGGACTGTGGTGGAGGCTCCTGTCAGGGATTCGGTGACCCCGATGAATTGATGAGCCATGTCCCACCTCAGCTCACCTGTCAGACCACTCTGAGAACGACGAAAGCGGCACCGACCAAGAACAACAACTTCGCTGATTTATCTCTGCTGAAGTCAGCGGTACTGAAGCTTTATTTACATTATTTACAGTGCTAATTACCAAAGCTATCTGGACACATGTTGCATCCACACGATCAAACATGGAGCGTGTCTGTCTCTCTCAAAGTCCATTCTCTCTGTGCCAAAGCACCTCCTCTGCATTCCACAGCTTGAGATGTATCTTCCTGTCACGTAGCACAAACGGAAGTCTTTGGCATTTGCCCTTCCAGCAATCAATCAGGGCTTGCTGCAATTAACCTCTTGATTGCTGGAATACTTGCTGGAACAACTGCACACACATTTCCACAGCAACAAAAGATTAAACATTTCACTCAATATTCCAAAAACACTAACAGCTCCTTCTTTGGAGGCTTTTTAACGAGAGGCTGGATGGCCATCTGTCAGGGTGAGGGGGCTTTGAATGTTATTTTCCTGCTTCTTGGCAGAATGAGGCTGGACTGGATGGCCCATGAAGTCTCTTCCAACTCTAAGATTCTACATTGATAACCAAGCCTTTGAGTTGGGGACCCGAGTGATGGTGGTAGGGTGAAAACACATGCTTTCTCCTTCCCTTCTACTCCTTCAGGACATACTTCTAAAAGATAATAATAATTAATAATAATGGTAATCCCAGCAAACAAAAAGAGAAGCCGACCTCTCCTCTAGAGTAGAAAGTAGAAACAGGCCCCAGGGGAAAGCGGAGCCTCAAAAGTTCCCAATTGCCGCCAATGGGTTGAAAAGAGTCCCCTTGGGTGAGAAAGGTGGGGTATAAATGTTGTAAACAAATAAAAGAGCCGCTTTCTTCGGATGCTGAACAAAAACACCCATTTGGCAGTGCACCAGTTTTCGAGAGTCACTGGAAAATGGACATGGGAGGCTTCCAGTATCCGGCAAGCAGAAATGGATAGCGATTCACCCGAAATGCACAAGCCTAATCTTAAGTGCAAACATGACACAATTCCCTTCATCACCTTAGCTGTGTGGATCCAGTGTTTCCCTGTCCCAACGGCAATGTTTCCCTGTCCCATTGGACTTTATATCCAATATTTTCTTGCAGCAAAGTAAAGGTCTGTGGTTATATTCGAAGCATTTTCTCTCTATTTCCTACTATATTATTACATTACGTAACAAAATCTGAAAAAGAATCATGTTCCTGGTTTGAAAATGTTGCTTCGTGTTTAATTGTGTGGTCCTTCCTTTGAAAGTAGCTGTTCTACTCCAGAAACTTTGTTTTTGTGGCTGCCACAAATGAGGTTGAATGGGTTGAGACTCGACGATGAGATAGATAAGATATTCATTGGAAAAACTAGAGCAAAATATGCTGCAGGAAGTCCCTCCTAGAAAGTCAAAGTTTTTGCAGTTTATCATATTTTAAACTTTTGTATGGTCGGCTTTTTATTTTAGCTGTTTCTGTTTTAATGTGTTTAAGTCACTTTGAACTCCATTCAGGGAGAAAAATGAGCAATAATGATGATGATGAGGAGGAGGATAATTAAAGAAAAACCATTAATAACTTTTCTAAGAGATTGGAAACTTATCGATTTTTTTCAGGAAAAAAGTGGAATGACTGGATCACTATTGGTTTTGACAATAACTCAGATCTCTTTATTGGAAGACGTGATGGATGCAGTTCTAGAAAGACAGAGAGAGAAAGAGATGAAGTTTGAATGGCTGGCTGCTGAAAAAGTTATATTTTTGTCTATATTTTTATATCTTATTAATCTTTTCCTTTGTTTTAAAAAATATGATTTTATTGTACTTGGAAGCACTCTTTAATAGTGATAGTACTAATGATGATAATAACATCATAGCCTTTTCTGGGCACACTTAGCATGTGTGAGCACGTGCCACTGCAGTCTGAGCAGCATCAGGAATTAATCAGAAACCTGACTCAGAGTGAGGAGAAGAAGCATGAAAAGAGACCATTGCCAGGGAAATGCTTGCCTTCCAGTCATGAGGGATTTCACTGTTGATTTTGGCAGGATTTTTCTCAGCCCCCTGGGAATGACCTGCATCGAATGGTGGAGTATATCTTCCGCCTGCCCATCGATCCAAGAAACAACAGATTTTCCAATACTGGCTTCGGGGCTCGCACAGAATCCCCAAGTGTTGTGGACAGACCTCGGAACAAGGCCTTCTCTCCTTCCTCTTGGGCTTCCTTTGTGGTCATGGTGGGCCCACAGCTCAATACCCGGATCTACCTGACCCACACCTGGGGATTTACTGTGCTTCCGCCTCTGTCCCTTGACTCCATTGTTCTTGAGATTTACGAGGGTTGAATGAAAAGTAATGCCTCCACCTTCGTAACTCCTCAACAGATGGCAGTACTGGTATGCTCTCCTCTACAGTAGACTCTCCTCTACAGTTAGATTTGGAGGGAAGCCTTAGCATTGAACGGTTGTGTTGTTAAAGTGCAAAGTATGGAACCCTGCGCAGATGGTCGGTCAATGCGACTTAAGCCACTTGCAGTCACTGAATTCTTGACAGCAGAAGGTGTCACCCCAAAGGAGATTCACCAGAGAATGCAAGCACTTTATGGTGATTGTGTTGATGTGAGTCCTGTTCGTCATTGGGTGAGTAAGTTTAAAGATGTTGAGGTGGGAACATCTGACTTGCACGATAAACAAAGAGTTGGATGTCCTGTGACAGCAACCACCGAGTTTCACGTGCAAAAGGTTGACAGATTGATTTAGGATGATCGTCATATTACTCAGAGAAATTTCAAGCATAATCAGCATTTCACAAGAACATTATTGCTTTGCTTGGCTATTGGAAGATCTGTGCACGATGGGGACTGTGAGATGCTAGTTGCGGAAACAGAGTGTCGACTTCTTCCATGACGGCTTCAGAAGGTTTTATGGTGTCGTAAATTAGTTAAATTAGCCTCCCTGCATAAAGTGGTACCTAAATTTGCTACTCGACACTTGCAACTGTCTTTCGGGATGCCTAGGTCAACAGCAAGCTAGACTATTTAATGGTTGGGAGCTCACTCCGATCCAGGCTGGCTTTGAATTCATGACCTCTCGATCAGTAGTGATTTATTGCAGCTGGCTACTAACCAGCTGCGCCACATCCCGGTCCTGACCTATGGAAGGCATGCACTTCAGAGCCACAACAGTCCAGACCTTTGACCATTTTGCCTGCTGCTGAAGCTTTGTCGTGGCAGGACATAGCAGAACAAAAACCCATTCGCATCCGGCCGTGGCGTTTTCCAGCATCAGCCACTCCAAAAACCTCTTTAACTGTTGCACCCCAGGCCTGGAAACCCCTATGATCACAGCACCACGCAAGAGTTCAGAATATAAGCAAACGGTTTATTGTAAAATATATAAAAAATAATGGAAAAAATTCAGGACTAGAGAAAGAAGTACAGTAGAGTCTCACTTATCCAACACTCGCTTATCCAACGTTCTGGATTATCCAACACATTTTTGTAGTCGATGTTTTCAATACATCGTGATATTTTGGTGCTAAATTCATAAATACAGTAATTACTACATAGCATTACTGCGTATTGAACTACCTTTACTGCCAAATTTGTTGTCTAACATGATGTTTTGGTGCTTCATTTGTAAAATCATAACCTAATTTTATGTTTAATAGGCTTTTCCTTAATGCCTCCTTATTATCCAACATATTCACTTATCCAACATTCTGCCAGCCCGTTTATGTTGGATAAGTGAGACTCGACTGTATATCCAAAAAGGGTTTTAGCAGTAAGCAATAATCCAACAGGAATCCAAATGTCCCAAACATATTCCACGGTAATACAATCCAGGAATACCCAGAAATCACAAGAACAGCTTAAAGTCCACAAGCACAAGGCATCCTTAGAAAAACCTGATTGTGAATATAACCACAGGAACATAGAAATATACTAGAATCCCAAAACCAAAGGCTGAACTTGAAACATGGACCAGGAACTCAGGCCTAGCTGCTTACTCAAACATTACGTTGCCTGAACTAATTTGACAGTCAACAGCTTGCCAATTAAAAGCTGCCCATGAAAGCATTTTGTCTTCCCTGAAATCTCGGCCCAGCTTTCCCATGCAAATGCTCTGTCCTACAATGTCTATTGTCTGCTCTGATGTGTAAATGAAGGACTGTGTTGATTTCCGTCTCTCCAGGTGCTTCAATATCACTTAACTCCCTGCTCAGCTTTTCCTTATCTAATATCTCTGGCTGCTTGGCCTGACCTTGAAGGATTGCACTTTCACAAAGACAGAAGCATCATTCCCTCAACTGAAATCTTCATCACCTCTTGCCCCCAGAAATCCCACAGGCAATCCCACCACAATCCTCTCTAAAACATCGGTGAGCCCATCAGTCCCAGGCTGATCTACAACATTAATGAAGATTTACAACTCATCTTGTGCCAGGCTTTGTCTGAGGGACAACTAACCTGTCAGGATTTAATCTGATACCAGAGTAAATTGCCTGGCTTAACCATCTGTAAGAGTTAAGCCACTGTAGTTAGGGTGCAGTAAGTTAATACAATAAGAATAGTATATCGGTTGTTTTATACTGACTTGGGGCCCTTATACACTGCCATATAATCCAAAATATCAAGGCAGACAATCAACATTATCTGCTTTGAACTGGATTATCTGAGACTACACTGTCATATAATCCAGTTCAAAGCAGATAATGTGGATTTTATACAGCTGTGTAGAAAGAGCAGATGTTTGATGAAAGTTGTTGAGGGATGGATGGTGGTTTGAAGAGTGTGTAGGAGAGTTGCAACTGTGAGTAGTGAGGAAGAAGAAGTTGGATATACTTTTTTGTATATACTTTGTATACTGTTGCAGCAAAAGAGAAAGAAAAGCCTTCCTGCTTATTTGGGAACTAACCAAAGTCTCTGTGTGTTTTGTTGTTTGAGTAGAAGACCACTCACGACAACTGTGTTTTTGGAGACCTGGTTCTTTAACCGGAACTAATAGAGTCACTTCCACAAGAAGAGGAGTTTGATGACTGCATAGGAGCCCTGACATAACCCCTTTGGATTTTCCCCTACTCATCAGAGACATTGCGTAGAGAAGAGAAAGCGAGGGCCCCGGATGTGAATTCAGGGGCGGTTGTGGCAGGAGATGTCCTTCAGCAAACCTGGGTTTGGCCTTGGACAGAAGAGATGGACATCGAGGAGAACCCCCTCCATTGTTTGCAGAGCAATGGCAAGAAATGTATTGTTGAAGGCTTTCATGGTTGGAACCACTGGGATATTGTGTGTTTTCTGGGCTGTATGGCCAATGAGTTCAAGCAGCATTTTCTCCTGATGTTTTGCCTACATCTGTGGCTGGCATCAGATCTTCTGAAGATGCCAGTAACCACAGATGCAGGTGAAACGTCAGGAGAAAATGCTGTTAGAACATGGCCATACAGTCCGGGAAACACACAAACCCCAAATGGCAAGAAAAACAGTGGTTCCTAAAGAATAAACACCTGTTGCATCAATTTACATGAGGAAATGCTAAGCAGCTAAGGCACTTGCCATATCAAGGTCAAGCAGCTCTACATCTCCCAGGGGTTAAGATGAGGTCTTGTTGCTCTCAATGCTTTGCCTTGAGAGGGATCCCCAGCTGGTTCCTATTGTGCACTGCGCATTGTCTTCTCCCTTCGGTCTCACTTAAGGGGGCCGCTGGCTTCTTATGCTCACTTAGGCGATCCCTCGGAGCTCGAGGATGATGGTCCTCCAGGTGTAGTGTCTTGGCAGTGGGTGTGTAGGTGGCTGTGGAGACCTGTTCTTGACCCGCATGTTCTTCCCCAGGCCTTAGGGCACACTTAATAGAGGTGTGCAAATCTTCATTTTTAAGGTGTAAATTGTATCTAATTCGTAAGTTTTGTATATACGAACAGATATTAGGAAACACAGGGGGTGTTGTAGCTCAGCCTGAGCCTGACATTGGCCCTGTTCAGCCAGTCATTGTCCCTGCACCTGCTTTGCCAGAGGATGTGCCAGAAGACTCTGGTTTTTGACAGCAGGAGGTGTCACCCCAAAGGAGATTCATCAGAGAATGCAAGCTATTTATGGTGATTGTGATGATGTGAGTCCTATGCGTCATTGGGTGAGGGAGTTTAAAGATGATGAGGTGGGAACGTCTGACTTGCGTGACATACAAAGAGTTGGACGTCCTGTGACAGCAACCACCGAGTTTCACAAGCAAAAGGTGGACAGATTGATTCAGGACGATCGTCGTATCACTCAGAGATAAATTTCAAGCATCATCGGCATTTCACAAGAACGTGTGGGTCACATTATGGCTTTGCTTGGCTATCGGAAGATCTGTGCACCATGGGAGCCCAGGATGCTGATGCCTGAAATGAAAGTGAACAGACTTGAAATTTTCCAGGAACTCCTCTTGTGTTACGAGAATGAGGATAATGCCTTTCTCCTTTGGGGTGACACTTTCTGCTGCCAAGAATTCAATGACTGCATGTCGCATTGACCGACTGTCTGCACAGGGTTCCAGTCTTCGCACTTTAACAACACAACCGTTCAATGCTAAGGCTTCCCGCCAAATGGAACTAACTGTAGAGGAGAGTCTACTGAACAAGCCAGTGCCTGCCACATACTCGTACTGTCATCTGTTGAGGCTTTACTTTTCATTCAACCCTCGTATATACACAGCATATGACTAATGGAGGCTTGAGAAGGTTGCTATTCCGAACACAATGAGATAGCTGTTGTGGCTTTAAAAAATCAGTGGACAACCCCTTCCCTGTTGTGAATGGGAGCTCGGCTGCTGCTGTGAGACCCACCAAGAAATGTGTGAACCAGAAGGCGGGCAGGGTTTCCTCCCAATTACCGCTGCTTAGTGATGCAAATGCTGGCTTTGATCTCCTTAATGCCGATTACCAACAAAACAGAGACTTCTGCGAGTCTCTTAATTTTTCATTCCCGGGGCGAACAAACCCTGCCCTGCAACTGGCAATTAGACACTTTTCTTTGGGAGCGCCAGGCACTCGCAACACGTTCGGACGGGCATCCTTGCCCATCATTGCCTGCAGCCATGGCAGGGAGGGCAAGTGAGCGGGTGTCACGAATGCCACTCCATTGCCCGCCATCCTAATTAAACCCTTGGCTTTTCGGAGAGGAACAGATGCATCAGCACTTTTGTTACAGCAGCACGTCTCTTTTCTTCTTCGCATCGAGGAATTCAAACAAATGCGTCACCAGGATCACGGCTCGCAGGTGTGCACAGAGCGGCTGTCTGCTCACAATGCTTTGGAAATTGGAGATACCGCAGAACAAGGCTGGGAACCGAATGGCATTTCCATGGCCACGAAAGCGCCTCACTCATTCTCTTCAGCCGCCAACCCATGAACTGGACTTTTGATGTCTCTCTTTTCTCTGAGACAAGGCCCTAACATCAGGTGGAAACGAAGCAATTGCGACTGTCAGGTTTAAAATGGTAACAAGTTTTACAGTTTTGATCGTTTGATAGTTTGGGGCCGTGGTGGCGCAATGGGTTAAACCCTTGTGCTTCTGAACTGCTGACTTGAAGGCTGGCAGTTCTAATTCGTGGGATGAGGTGAGCTTCCACTGTTAGCCCTAGCTTCTGCCAACCTAGCAGTTCAAAAACATGCAAATGTGAGTCGATCAATAGGTACCGCTTCGGTGGGAAAAGGCAAAAAGATGCTCCAAGCAGTCATGCTGGTCACACGACCAAGAAATGGTGAAGAATACCTTCCCCAAGAGACAGAGATGAGCACTGCCTCCAGAGCCAGAAATGAAAGGAGAAGCCTTTATTTATTATTTATTTATTTACAGTATTTATATTCCGCCCTTCTCACCCCAAAGGGGACTCAGGGCGGATCACATTATATACACATAGGGCAAACATTCAATGCCCATAAACACATAGAACTGAGACAGAGACAGACGCAGAGGCAATTTAACCTTCTCCTGAGGGGATGTTCGATTCTGGCCACTGGGGGGAGCAGCTGCTTCATCATCCACTGTGACGGCACTTCCTCATTCCAACGTCGTAAATTAGTTAAATTTGCCTCCCCACTTTATAAGTGGTACCTTATTTCCTACTTGATAGATGCAACTATCTTTTGGGTTGCTAGGTCAGCAACGAGCAGGGGCTAATTTTTATTTTTTAATTGACGGGTGCTCACCCCACCACGGGCTGGCCTCGAACTTATGACCTCTTGATCAGAGTGATTTATTGCAGCAGGCTGCTCACCAGCCTGCGCCACAACCCGGCCCCCTTTGCCTTTGTGTATGTGTGTCTCGTTTTAACAAGGGATTGAATGGGTTGTTGTATGTCTTTCGGGGTGTGTGGCCATGTTCCAGAAGTATTCTCTCCTGACGTTTCGTCCACATCTATGGCAGGCATCCTCAGAGGTTGTGAGGTATGGTTGTGAGGAATTGAATGTTTGCCTGTTTCTGTTTATATACTGTAATCCACTCCAAGTCCCCTCAGGGAGAAGGGCAGAGTATAAATAAAATGTTGTTGTTGTTGTTGTTGTTGTTGTTGTTTTTGTTGTTGTTATTATTTCATATCCAAGGATGCCGGAAATGTCATGACTGCTTTTAAAAACAAATGTTCTTTTATTGCAATTTCAGTGTGAGAGGGCATATCAGAACATTTACATTTTTACACAAAAAACAACTTTTTTGTGTCAGGAGCGACTTGAGAAACTGCAAGTAGCCTCTGGTGTGAGGGAATTGGCCATCTGCAAGGATGTTGCCCAGGGTACGTTGCCTGAATGTTTTGATGTTTTTACCATCCTTGTGGGAGGCTTCTCTTGTGTCCCCGCATGGAGCTGGAGCTGATAGAGGGAGCTCATCTGTGATCTCCCCAGGTTGGATTAAAACTGGCAACCTTCAGGTCAACCCAAACCTCAAGTCAGCAGCCCTGCCGGCACAATGGTTTAACCCCTGCCCCACTGGGGGCTCCTTAAAAAACGACACTAGAGATACAAGACATACAGTACAGATTCTATGAAACTACATTGAATCCATAACCAACCTACAGTTACATTGGCTCACAAACAAGGAAAGCAGAATTACATTTTTACTCAGCATTCACATTGCATAGACATCCATTCATCATCAAGCATCCAAATATTACAATATCTGCATTCTTGCACCGTGAAGAACATCTCTTAGGCCAGACCCTGCTTTCTAGCAAATCCTTTGTTACAGTTCTCATCAGCAATGTTTAATTACAGTTCCTGGGTGTAGTTGTTTTCCAGGCCTCAATATTTTAGAATTGTGTCTTCAGCCCGATTAGGCCCCATTCATGCTCCTTTCATTCAAGTCATTCATGCCCACACATATAAAATTCACATTTATCAAATTTATTTATTTTATTTATTTAAAGTATTTATATTCCACCCTGCTTTCTCACCCTGAAGGAGACTCACAATGTACATATACATGGCAAACATTCAATGCCATTAGACATACGAGACACGCAAACAAAGAAACAGAGGCTATTTAACATTTTCCAGCTTCTGGCTTCCTGAGGGTATGCTCGATTCTGGTCACAGGGGGAGCTGTTGCTTCATCATCTCCTGTGACACCGAGTCCTTGATGGAGTACTTCCTCATTCTTCCACACGGAAGGTGCTAGACAATTTTATGGTGACGTAAATTAGTTAAATTAGGCTCCCCGCATAAGTGGTCCCTAAATTTCCTACTTGACAGATGCAACTGTCTTTCAAGTTGATGAGCTTGGCTATTTAATGGTCAGGCACTCACTCTGACCCAGGCTTCGAACTCATGATCTCTGTCAGTAGTGATTTATTGCAGCAGGCTACTAACCAGCTGCGCCACAGCCCAGCCCTATGGATCATTTTAAAATGTCAGAAACGTCCCATTTGTGAGTGCACGTGTGTTCCTCTGCACACGTGTGTGTGAGCATGTTCACCAACGCATATCCCAAGCTGCTTCCTGCCACATCGGATTCACAGTGTGAAGCAGGACTTAATTTCTCAACAGACTGGCAACAGCCCGTGTGCCGCACGGATGTGGGTTTGTCATTGCCTTGCCCTTGACTGCAATGGAAAAGGGAAGAAACCGTACTGTTTTGTAACCAGGAGTGCTGCTCAATCATATCATTGATACATGCATATATATTTTTTAAAACCTTATTTTCTTTTAAACCCACAAAGAAATCATAACTCCACAAACCCCTGAGAGCTCAACTATAAAGATCTCATGGGGAGATCCTGCACCAAAGGTATATACCATAAGGCCTTATCACGCTGCTCCAGCCAGAACTATGAGGATCTCTGACGGACGAGGCTCTCTATTGCACCCAATTGTGCTCTAAGAGTGTCGTTTTGAATGTTCTCCACCACATTAATGGTCTATTACTGACTCAGGAGTCCCTTTGCTTTGTGCAGTTTTTAATAATTATAACCCTAGTAGCAGAACAATGGCAATGGTATGCAGTGTTATGATGTTTTGAGGACGTAACATCAAACAAACCAACAAAATCAGGACAGAAGGTTTAGACAACTTCTGTTGCTTCCACTAATTGATTGTAGTGGGTTACAGCCTTGTGACTTCAAGGTTGGGTTGCTGAACTGAAGGCTGCCAGGTTCGAATCCAACCCAGGGGAGAGCGTGGCCGAGCTCCCTCTGTTAGCTCCAGCTCCATGTGGGGACATGAGAGAAGCCTCCCACAAGGATGGTAAAATATAATAATAATAATAATAATAATAATAATAATAATAATAATAATAATTAATAATGTATTAGCTGATACACCATACAGTCCTATACACTTGGGAAGTGTCCGACGTGTGATCCAGTACAACAGCCAGCAGAGTGTCTGCTGTGGAGTCATCTTGTTGTGTTTCAAATAATAATAATTATAATTATTATTATTATTTTTATATCCCGCTCCCATCTCCCCCAGGGGGACTCGGGGTGGCTCAAATGGGGACAAGCCCGATATCAACATACATTAAAACAATCATAAATTAAAACCAATGTAAACAATAAAACCATATAAACAGTATAAACAGTATAAATAGTATAAAACATAAACTTCAATGGGTAATGTCCTTGCAAACAGCCAATTTTCTCAGAGCAGAAGCGACTTGCAGTTTCTCAAGTTGCTCCTGACACACATACACAAAATAAAACTAATGTATATACTCGAATATAAGCCGACTCAAATATAAGCCTAGGCATCTAATTTTGCCACAAAAAACTGGGAAATCATTGACTCAAGTATAAGCCGAGGGTGGGAAATTTCAGAAATAAAAATAGAAACCAGAAAAATAGGCATCAGTAGGTTAAATCTTTTTGAATATTTACATCAAGCTTTAATTTAAGATAAGACTGTCCGACTCTGATCAAATCATTATTCTCATCTTCTTCAATGTCAATGTGATTATGTATCCTAATAATAATAGTAGAGTAAAATAATACATGTAATAATAAATAGAGTAGAATAATAAACGTAATAATATCAGAGTATAATAATAAATGTAATAATAATAGAGTAAAATAATAAATGTAATAATACCAATAATAATAGAGAAAAATAATAAATGTACCATATATTCTCGAGTATAAGCTGACCCAAATATAAGCCAACCAGGATCCTCACCCAAGTATAAGCCTAGGGGGGCTTTTTAAGTCCTAAAAAAAGGGCTGAAAAACAAAGCTTATACTCGAGTATATACAGTAATTGATCATTCATGAAAGAAACTGCTATGAGATATAATAATAATAATAATAATAATAATAATAATAATAATAATAATACTTAATTTTTCTATCCTGCCTCCATCTCCCCGCGGGGACTCAGGGTGGCTAACATGGGGCCAAGCCCAAAGAACAAACAAACAAAATAAAAATTCATCTGTAAACAACATCATCAAACAAGTAAAATAAACAAGTTAAAACCACAATAATCTATATATATATAAAAAGTGATGGAATCCTGGCGACCGCCAAAACAACAAAACTAAACACCCCACAACCTCAAAAATTGACAACACAACCCATCATCCATGCCTCTAGGTTGATAAAACAAAAAGAAAAGAAAAATAAAGTCCTAATTAGAGGGAGAGGAATAATTGTTTTTATCCAATTGCTGCCAGTTAGAAGGCTAAGCTCTGCCCACTTGGTCTCCTAGCAACCCACTAACCCAGGAGACAGGCAGAGTTAGGCCTCACTTAGGCCTCTTCCACACTGCCTATAAAGTACAGATTATCAGATTTTAACTGGATTATATGGCAGTGTAGACTCAAGGCCCTTCCACACAGCTATATAACCCTTTACCCTTTACCTTAACTACCACCAATTCCTCAATACTTTATTTCCCATACCACCAGACTTCGCCACAGCAACACGTGACCGGGCACAGCTAGTACAATATAATACAATA
This sequence comes from Anolis carolinensis, assembly GCF_035594765.1. Classification (NCBI taxonomy): domain Eukaryota; kingdom Metazoa; phylum Chordata; class Lepidosauria; order Squamata; family Anolidae; genus Anolis; species Anolis carolinensis. The sequence goes on from NC_085841.1 coordinate 367,033,819, forward strand.
ATGAAACAATAATACCAAGTTTGGTAGAGTGAATGGACAAAGTGCTGAAGTGTTCCCGAGGGGATTTTGCAGTGGGATAGGAAGTCAAGTTATTTCCAACAGAAGAGCAGAATAAAGTGCAAAATATAGCGAATTTCATTTAGATTATCCTTATTCACAACATAGAGCATTCGTGTCTGGGAGTATTTTGCACAAGTGGTAGCCGATAGTAATAATATAGCCCAGGCATGGGCAAACTTGGGCCTTCCAGGTGTTTTGGACTTCAACTCCCACAATTCCTAACAGCCGGTAGGCTGTTAGGAATTGTGGGAGTTGAAGTCCAAAACACCTGGAGGGCCCAATTTTGCCCATGCCTGATGTAGCCTCAATTTCCTTCCCATTTAACAACTGGAACCCACCTTATAAGCCATCCATCCAATGCTCCTAATGGCTGGAGAGCTGGCTTTTAAAGTGGATTTCAGGCTCCTTTGTAGGGGAAATTGTGCCCTTGGGGGTCTGCCTAGTTCAATACAGAAAACAGCAGCAAATGAGACACCTTGGCCTTGTTCCAAATCTCAGGGTTTGCCCAGCTTGCCAAGTTTTGATTGATTCCAATGAAGAGACGTAGAGATTGAAGGCAGGATCAGAGATTGACAAATTGCTTTGTTGGCCAAGGAAGTTTGCCAAGCGAGATTTCCCAGATTAGGCATAAATCACAGCCACAGCATGGACGTTTTATAGACATTTGGTGTAAATTACGATCAACAATCTTCTTCACTCAAAAGTACATTTACAGTTTGTGATTGGTGCATGGTATGACAGGAAACTTAATAAAGTTCTTATTGGGTGAATTGTGTAGTCCGTCTCTTGTATCCCCTTTCTGCCCACCACAGTTTCAGAATAGGATTTATTGTTTACTAAGAGACCACAAATAAATATATGATTTTTCCTTTATTACAAAGACCTTTCCCAGGAGTCCCGAGTTGCATAAGTTCAGGGCTTTAGAAGATCAGGAATGAACCCAGCAGCAGCTGTACCCCCATGAACTATATTGTGCCTAGCCCTCCAATAAGTTGTATCAATTTTATGATTTTTGTGTAACTTGTATCTTTCCAACTGTGTACTGTATCATATGAAATGTATACAAACTCCTTAGAAAGGTATCAAAATGTAGGCTAGAGACAACCTGTTAGGGATTCCTCTTCTTCAGAAGAGGATGGGGAGCAGGAAAGTGTTCATGAATCTGAGGGAGAGTTGGAATCTGAGGAGGAGATTTTGCAAGTACCCACATTTTAGGAAAGGAGAAAGGAAACAGAGCAGAGACGTTTTTCAGCTAGAATAGCTGCCAGAAATGCAGCTGAGTAATTGGGAACTGTCCTAGCAGCTGTGAGGGAACTCAGGGCCATAAATCAGAAGCAGGTGCAGCCAGCTCTTGCTGGTAACAAACTTACTCTAATGCCTAAGCCTTCACTCCCCTTGTGCCTGCTTCGAGTCTGCATCTGGGAAACTGCCCCTAAGGATTTATTGCCATTTCTTTGTCTGAAGTAAGACTGCTACTTGGTTTGTGAATTTATCAGAGACTCAAGAATTGTGTTTGCCCTAAGACTACTTTGCTTTCTTTTGCATTATTCCACGGAGTGTGCTGTACTTTAAGTTTGGCTGAAGTAAAGCAGTTTTCATTTACTTACCACAGTTTTAAGGCTCTTCTTGAAAGACAAAACAGGACACAACCACCCCTCTGTGACTCTGTTAAAATAATTTCCTGGGAATGGAAAAAGTTGAGCAAATCCCTCTGGCTATTTCCCAAGCCAGGTAATCCTCAGATTCATTGTGTGTATGCAAAGATAGGTGCTTTCCTCTGCCAGCCAGATAAGACCCAAACATTTGTACAATCTACATGAAGCTGAGAGTCTGCTGCTCCTTCACAGAAATAGAAGCGTAGAGTATGCACATTTGTTAACTCTTTTATTGACAGCCAAGCCCTTGATTACCTAAGATCAGCACCTTTTCCCCTTGAGTCTTGTACCTTTGTCTCTTGAACTCCATATTTTTGTTTGACACAGAACTGGACATTTGAGCTCTTCAAAAGCTCATCACTATATCCATGCCATTGTTTTCTCCAGACTATACCTTCCCAGGGGATGTCTTTACATCTCCTTGGTCCTCTGCTCTGACCAATTTGCAGTTGCCATTCTTCCTGTCAAGGGAATCCCTGGTGACGTCAAAGGTGCTATCAGCCAATCCCAGCCTCCTTTCCAGCCAATCGGAAGGGAGCGGGAAGTTTAAATGGCCTTCAGAACTGTATAAGATGTCTTGAATTTCTTTGTGTCTTTATGCTTGGATCTTTTGAAATGAATTGCTTGTACTTACATGCTTTTTGGCCAAATCCTACTAAACCTCTGTGGCTTGTCTTCAACCTGGTGAGTTGGTTTCTCTGTCCTGGCCTATCTGGTTTAGTCTACACTCACCAGGCATGGACTCTCTAACTGAGGTCCTAGTGGAAATCCACCACAAAGGAGAAGTCTAATGTTGGGAATGCAGCTTCTCAGAGCTTGTTTGACCAAAGGCTGGAGCTGTACTTTTTGGGTATCTATGAATCACTGGGAGAGGGATGAGGAGTTGGCAGTGGGTCAGTTGTGGGTCACTCTCCTTGGCAGAGCAGGGTAGGTCTAGGTCAATGATGGGCAACCTTTTGTGCTTGGTGTGTCAAAATTAACCAAAAAAAAACCTAGCATGACTTGGGTGGTGTGTCACTTTGAGAAAAAAAAAAACCCACCATAATTTCGCAATATGTATAGTTTAAATAACAAAAATATATAATTGTAATACATAACTGTATTTAATAAATCAAAAACTATTTACTACCATTATTTCCATGTACAACAATCTATGGTACCTCTTGCAGTTTCCACGCTGATTTCTCTCTATTCTAATTTCAATGTAGTCATGAATAATAAATAATATAATAATAATATGATAATATACTACAATAATAATAGAACAATTATTATTATATATACATATATAATTGTATGTAATGTGCATAATTCCCATGAAGTAAACAACAAAACCACTGGGCCAAATCACACCAAATTTGGCCACAAAATACATAGTCATCCAATCAGTCTGCATGCGGCAGCGTGTCAGCAAAAATGGCTAGGCGTGTCAGTGCTGACACGCGTGTCATAGGTTGGCCATCACTGGTCTAGGTCATCCTCAGACTTCAGTAACTGTTTAGACAACACTGGGACACCCCCCACCATCCTCTTCCCATAGACACCTGATCCCTTCACACCCCGAAGCTGCAGAAGTCTCTCAAGCCAATGAAGAAATAAGTTACGAATGAAGGAAGAAACAAGAACTTCCATTTCAAGTTCCTGCCGATGAAGAATCACCTGGTACTAGACAACAAAACAGGCGAATTACATGGAACATTAGGCAAGCGTAGAACAAATGTATAACAATCCCACTGAAAACATCGGGTGGGACTTTTTATACATTTGTCCTGCGCTTGCCTAATGTTCCATCTAAGGGTGCAATTTGCTAATTGATGAATGCTCTGCCTTCTCTTTGTGTATGTTGAACCACATCCTGTATGCATGCGTGTGGATTTCTGTGTGCATAGGCAGCGTGCCTTTTTTATAAGCAGAAAAAAAAACAAATTAAACTATAGGTTTGTTCTTAAGTTGAATTTTATATCTATGCCAGGACGGGTACATTTTCTAAGTGTAACTCCAGCCACAACCACACACTTACAGCATTTATATTCTGCCTTTCTCACCCCGAAGGGGACTCAGGGCGGATGACAGAACACATATAGTGCAAACATGCAATGCTAATGATACAATGACAAGACAGACAATAGGTAGAGGTATATATAGGCTTTCCTCCATCTTTTCGGCATCTTTGGAGGCTGTGCTCGGTTCCGGCCACAGGGGGGTGCTGTCGCTCCATCTTCCTGCTGAAGAGCTTCCTTTGTTTGTAAACTTTTTTCCTCTTTCTGATTGAAATGGCATGCCTAAAATACCTCCTTGCTTTAATGAGGTTCCTATTTATCTGCTCACATTGCTGTTTTTGACCCGTTTGATGGGTGGGGAGCTGGACTGAAGGTCAGGAACTCATCCTGACCCGGCTTCGAATTGTCAACCTTTTGGTTGGCAAGATTTATTTATTTATTTATTTATTTATCTATTTATCTATTTATCACATTTATATCCCACCCTTCTCACCCGAAGGGACTCAGGGCGGCTTACAACAGTGGCAACCATTAGATGCCCATACAAACCAATATAAAACAGCACATAAAACAGTTAAAACTATTAAAATACATTGTAAATTAAAATATACGTTTTTACTGCATACTTAAAATATAAGATTTACTGCAGCTGCAGCTGGAGATTAACCTGGTGTGCTAAATCCGGCCATTTATATAAGCTTTGGATCACTCACACTCCGCTGGTGTTTCCTTTGCTGTCTGTTCCTCTGTTCAGAAGATTCCGCCTCACTTTCTAACCCCGTGAGAATTGGATTTTGGAGAATTTAGCTTGATACAGCTTCAGCTGAGACACCTTTTCCCCATTATAATAAATTATAATAAATCTCCCAAGAGTGAATTTCCCTTCCTTCCCTCACTTCCTATATTGTCTCATTTGTAAGTCGGATGTTTTGGGACTGCCTGTATAGCTCCCTAAGCATGTCTGCTCATCTTGTAAGTAAAGGTAAAGGTTTCCCCTGACGTTAAGTCCAGTTGTGACCGACTCTGGGGGTTGGTGCTCATCTCCATTTCTAAGCCGAAGAGCCGGCGTTGTCTGTAGACACCTCCAAGGTCATGTGGCTGGCATGACTGCATGGAGCACCGTTACCTTCCCACTGGAGCAGTACCTATTGATGTACTCACATTTTCATGTTTTCGAACTGCTAGGTGTTGTGGTAATCTCTGAGCAGTTAGACTCAATTTAACCCTCTCTGGGGGAGATTCCACCAAAATACAGCAGAGTAGCAAAAGCAAAAGCTTTCAAATGCAACAGTTACTTACACGCGGTGAGCAAAGAGAAGCCTTTGACCATTTAGGATTGCAATAGACAGCAGAGTTTCAATAAAAGTTCAAAAAGTATTTCTTCAGGTAAAAAGAACTCCATTGTAGATAGAAAGGCTTGGGAGCTATCTAGTCTACTCTAGACTGGTTTCTAAGGAAAAATAAGAAAGGAAAAATAACGAACATCTAAATAGTTACATCTTGCCAGGATGGACAGCAAGACACTGTTGTTAGTTTGAAGAACAAAGGGAGAAGACTGAACCAAAATGATTCCAACCTCATAGTCCAGTTTATTGGGGCCATAAAAGACATTCTGACCAATGAGAAGTTAGTGTCCCTGGAGATTCACATTTCTACTAACTTCAAAGTAAGGGATGTGACGTGAACAGGATAGAGTGAAACACAGTAAAGCCTGTCTAGGCATGCTTTGGAAACAGGGAAAGGATTCCCTCAATCTAACTTTATCATCTATCTAACTAACTACATCTAGACTTGAGTAGTCCAGGATGATTCCCAACACTAGGTTGGCACAAGCTGGAGCTAACAGCGGGCACTCATTCCGCTCCTGGGATTTGAACCTGGGACCTTTTGGTCCACAAGTTCAGCAGCTCAGTGCTTTAACACACTGTGCCACCAAGGGCATCTTGTATGCCTAACCTATTCCTTTCATGTGTATTTGTCATAATATGAAGGCTCTGCCCTGTCGCCAAAGGCCTGGCGGTGCCTCGCCTCTTGCCATGGGCCTCATCCTTTGAGGAAGCCTGATGAGCAAGATCCCCTCCCAGGGATGTGCTTGGGTGTCCGCATGCAAAGTCACGCTTCAGTCTTGTTGGGAATTGATCAGCCACTAAGCTCTAATCACCCCTTTTATGAGGTAAATTCCCATTAAAATAGCAGAGTAAAAAATGCAGCAGTGAGACTTACGCGGTGTGAGTTTTGGAAGGTCTCTGTGTCTTCAGGACGGCAAAGGAATGCAAAGTTAGCTTTAAAGTTTAAAAGCATTTATTGAGGTAAAAATAAATCCATTGATGGATAGAAAAGGTTTGGAGCTAACTATCTAATTTAATCTGTTCTAATACACATAGACGGATTAAAATAACAAAGGTCAAGATAGCTACATCTTGAAAAATAGGAGTGGACAGAGTGCGTCCTCTCGGGAACAAAGCAGGAAGATGGAATGGCGACCAGCCTCGTGGGACTGTTCTTCTTGTTATCGAGTGTGTATAACGGAATCCAGCAGCGTCCAGTTAACACCATGTGCAAAAGACTCACACCAGGCAGAGGAATTGAAAGAAGAAAAGAACTTTACTGTTGCTTGTTGAGTTGAAATCAAATAAACAGTTCTGCAATCGTACAATGTCCATGTAGTTTCATACGAACAATAACATCAGCATTCAATATATCCAGTAGGCTTGCTCAAATAATTCGATTTCCCCGTTACCCGTTATTAATTCGTTATTTTCGTTTGTTTTGAAGCAATATACGACCTTGATTGTCCACACGTCTGGATATCGCGGTTTCGAATCGCGAGAGGCCGTTTTTTCTTATTTCTTCGTTTTTTTCGTTAGGAAAAAAAAGCTTTTGCAAATCACCCAAACTCCTTTCCTTTTGCCCCTCAGCAAAAGGGACGTCACGGGCTCAGCCAATGGGAGGGGGCGAGGGGGAAGGAGGCCGAGGAGGAGGAGGAGGAGGAGGAAGACGGAGGGGGGAAATGGCCGCCGCCGCCGCCTCAGCTCAGGCCTGGAGAGACAGAGAGGGGCCCGGCGGTGAGGAGGAAGAGGCCCGGGATGCGAGGGGGTGTGGGCCAGGCCCGTCCTCGGCTGCTCCCGGGGAGGGAGGGAGGGAGGGAGGGAGGACTACGACTCCCAGGGGCCCAGATTCGCACCCTCCCTCCCCCCAATACAGGTCTCCAGTCCATACCACGCTACATAAACTTGAATGGATACTGTGGTTGTGTTGTCGAAAGCTTTCATGGCCGGGATCACACTGTTGTGGTATGTATTCCGGGCTCTATGGCCATGTGCCAGAAGCATTCTCTCCTGACGTTTCACCCACATCTGTGGCAGACATAGAGGTTTTGACGTCTGTGCGAAGCTAGGCAAGTGGGGTTTATATATCTGTGGAAGGTCCAGGGTGGGAGAAAGAACTCTTGTCTGTGGGAGGCAAGTGTGAATGTTGCAATTGGTCACCTTGATTAGCATTGAATAGCCTTGCAGCTTCAAAGCCTGGCTGCTTCCTACCTGGGGGAATCCTTTGTTGGGAGGTATTAGCTGGCCCTGATTGTTTCCTGTCTGGAATTCCCATTTTCTGGGTGTTTCTGGGAAGGTAATGGCACTCCATGTAGTCATGCCGGCCACATGACCTTGGAGGTGTCTATGGACAACACTGGCTCTTGGGCTTAGAAATGGAGATGAGCACCAACCCCCAGAGTCAGACATGACTGAACTTAACGTCAAGGGATACCTTTACCTTTACCTATACACACACACACACACACACACACACACACACACACACACACACACACACACACACATAAGCAGGGACTATATATATATATATATATATATATATATATATATATATATATATACACACACACAATATATATCACACACACACCAATTTAACAAAGTTTCAGAAGTAGAACAATGACTTTCACAGTAAAGACAACCCAATTTAACAGGAAATAAGACTTTCAAACCAGGAACAGATTTCTGCAATTATTAAAAAATGGTTTATTATAAAAACTATGAAAATTCTCCAAAAATCAGAGGATAAGGGAAACGTTCCAAATTTTGGTGAGCTATCAGTGTTAAATGTGTTCTACCACTGTACCAAGTTGGAAGAAGATCACTCAAAAAATGAGGGTGGGAGAGTCCTGTAAAGTCCTCTCCCTCTGTGCTGTTTTTGGGAATTGCGCATGCGCGTCCGCCATTAACGAATTAATTTTGAAAATAATGAATTTTCGTTAATTTCGAAAATTTTTGGGGGCCAAATTCGGAAATACCATCAGAAACGAAAAGCTGCCCCCCTCTAGTTTTGAAACGAGTTTAGAATCAAATTTTTCATGGATCGATCAAGCCTAATATCCAGCATAGCATATTTAAACTGCTACTTGAACGTAGCTAGAGAGCCTGTCTTTTCTGTGTTCTCCCTGCAAGTCCAGATTCCCAACTGACAAACCCAGCCATCTGCCAACAAACTGATACATTGTTTGAGGCGTGGCTTGCCTCCGCAAAAGCTCAGCTCCCTTTTTGCAGAGATCTTTTGCAAGCAACTTTGCAAGGATTTCTTTACACACACACACACATAGCAATTTGGCGCAATATTTCTCTAGGGCTATAAACATTTTAAAGGCCAAATTGGGAAGTTACGTCAAAGCCCTAGGAGAGATCACATTTCTAAAGCATCAAAGGGTGGGGTTGACCTAAACAGGACATGAGGGAGGAAACAATAGTAAAGCCTAATGAAAGCATGCATGGAACTGGGGAAAGGTGTCCCTAACTCTTTTCTAGGCTATCTAACGGTAGAGACTTAAGCAGTGCAGGATGACATTTTTCCAACAAGTCTGTCCAACTGGATGCACAACTGGGCCACCCTGCAGTAAATGTGTCTCTGCACCTTGAACATCCCATGCTATTAATGCAAACTTGGATGGCATGTAGGCGTTCTTCCTTGGAAGAGGCCCCATCGTGTCTCCAAGGGAATTTGTCTTGCACGAAGCACCCACAGAACCCCATCTTCTGTGCTCTTCTCTTCTTTTACCACAGCTTGATCTCGTGCCAATGTTCTCTGCCTGCTTTTTTCATCCCTCCCTCCGTCAGCCTCCAGCTTAATCCTGGAAGGAGGAGAAACACTGGCTCCTCAAATGCCGGGATGCAACGCCTGCAATTCTTCCTCATCCTCCTTTCAAGAAGGAAGCCCTGTTCTAAGAAAGAGCAAGTATCAGCTGCTCCTTGGTTGCCATGGCGACGATTTCTGGGATGGCGTGACCCCTCCCATGCTGCCCTCCTCCTCTTGAGCAAGGCTGCGTGTGGGAGCACATACGTGTCCAAACAGAGGAAAAGCCACTGGGTTGTCACTCACAGGAAGGAGAGTCCCGGGTCCCAGAAGGAAAGCTCCAACCGCAATCTTTTGGATCTATTTTTGGACAGTTCCACCACCTTCTTTAAAATTCAGGCTCAATTTATTTATTTATGTACAGTGCAGTAGAGTCTCGCTTATCCAACATAAACAGGCCGGCAGGACGCTGAATAAGCAAAAATGTTGGATAATAAGGAGAGATCAAGGAAAAGCATATTGAACGTCAAATTATGTTATGATTTTACAAATTTAGCACCAAAACATAACAATGTATTGAAAAAAATCAACTACAAAAACATTGACTACTAAAAGGCAGACTGCGTTGGATAATCCAGAACGTTGGATAAGTGAAGGTTCGATAAGCAAGACTCTACTGTATTCATATTCTGCCCTTTCTTCTCACCCTGAAGGGGACTCAGGGCGGATCACAATGCACATATACATGGCAAACATTCAGTGCCATTAGACATACAACATACAGACACAGACACAGAGGCAATTTAACATTTTCCAGCTTCTGGCCTCATGAGGGTATGCTCAATTCCAGCCATAGGGGGAGCTGCTCATTCATCATCCACTGTGACACCGAGTCCTTGATGGAGTACTTCCTCATTCCTTTCTGCATGCTGCTGGACATTTTAATAGTGTCGTAAATTTGTTAAATTAGCCTCCCTGCAAAAAGTGGTATCTAAATTTTCTACTTGATAGATGCAACTGTCTTTCAAGTTGCTAGGCTATTAATAACCTATAAGGAGAGGGCAAAGGAGATGGACAGGTTCATCTTACAGGTGAAAGGAAGATGGTGGTTCGTGGACTCCCAAACCCATCAACAGGGCCAAGGCCCAGTTCATTGCAAGGAGGAAGGGATTCGGAAGAAGACCTTAGGGACTCTAAAACCCATCATTGCAAAGAGGAGGAGCTCTGGAAGAAGACTCTAAAACTCATCAGTGTGGTATCCAAAGCCTAATCCATTGCAAGAGGAAGTGCTGCAGAGAAGGGCCTGATAAAGACACCAATCTGTTTGCTGGAAGTGGGAGGAAGAGGGATTCTGCAGAGGCGGAAGACTCTTCTAATTTTCATAAAACAGAACTCATTCCCTGTTAATGTGGGATTTGTGTATTGATAGTGTTTAAATGCAATTTGTGCCATGCTTGTATGGCAACTGGTTGCATCATCCAGAATGTACCATAGTGTGGAAAGAGTTAAGTGCCAAGAAGCAATGATGACCTTGATGTGTGGCTGGAACTAGACACAAGTGTTTGTGCATAATGCTTGTATCAGTTCAGTTCAGTTGAGTTCTGTCTGCCTAGAGTTCGAGTCAAGTTCTGTTGGAGAACAGAACAGTCCAGTGTTCGTCTGTGTTGATTATTGCTGCATACAGTAAAACTTTGTAAATAGTTTTACCAATGTCTCTGAGTGCCTCTTTGTTCTGCGTTCCACTGCTTCCATCCAACTACTGCTGCGCTGCAAATACTCTGACATTCCCAATATTTGGCAAACCAAGCCTTAGAGGCGGCGGATGAGGAAGAGGAGGAGGAGGAGGAGGAGGCAGGGCCTTATTTCTTTCCTGGGGAACAAAGCGCTCGACTTCAGACAAAGTCTGGGGAGCGAACAGGTTGCAATATTTCTGTCTGGCTGTTCTTCTCTCCGAACAACAACGCTGGAGCCCAGAGATAGATAAGAGCCAACAAGAAATGTACCAGTAAGGAGAAACATCCAGCTGTGCAGCAGTTTATTGAAGTGCGTCGCCGGGAAGATGGAGAGGCAGCACTGGAGGCAAAGAAGAAGAAGAAGAAGGACCGTCTCTCAAGGAAACACAGAGCGAGAGGAAGAACCCAACAGGATGGAAGGACATGCAGCCTTTCCTCTTCCCTGTCACGAACTTCCCCCTTTGTGTGACATTTCTGGGATGTATGGAATCCGCATCACGGTGTTGATGCATGTTCACCTCGGAGCCTGCTAAGGTGCTCAAATCCTTGTCACGCTTCTTGTTAACATTCAGGTGGAATCTCTGTCCCTGCTGCTTGAATCCATTGCACATTGTGACTTAGTCTTGAGGGCGGCAGAACACAAGCTTGTCTTTCATAGAAACACGGCTCCCATGTCCCCTTCCCTCCACCTTCTTTTCTCCAAACGAAACACCTTCGGCTCCTTCAGCTGCTCCTCAGAGGGATTCTTGGCTTCCAGACATTTGCCCATTTTTGTCTTCCTCCTTTGGAAACGTTCCAGCTTGTCCACATCCTTCCTGAATTGTTTTGCCCAGAACTGGACTCGGCGATATTATTATTGGGGAAAAGGCCTGACCAAAGTCAGAAAGAGTGGTACTGGGACTTCCCTCACTCTGGACACTAGGCTCCTGTCAATGCAGCCCAGAATTATATTGGCCTTTTTAGCAGGTGCATCACACTGTTGACTCATGTACAACTTGTGGTCTCCAAAGACTCAAGATCTCTTTCTCATGGACTGTTTTCAAGCCAGGTTTCCCCATCTCATATCTGTGCAGTTTATTTCTTTTGCTTAAGTTTAGATCGGCTGAGGAGGTCCTGCTCTTGGTCCCGCCACCTTCGCAGGTGTGATTGGCCAGGATGAGAGATGGGGCCTTCTCGGTGGTGGCCCCTCGGCTGTGTTCAGGAAGAAACTTAAAACTTGGTTATGTAGGCAGGCGTTTGGTGACTGATAGTATTGCATTATAACACCTACACGAAGCAGCTAAATGACAACAATGGGAGTGGTGCAATGTCAATACCCTCTATGTTTTATGTGATGATGTTTATATATATAGTTTTGTAATGGTTGAATTCATATTTATATGTTACTGATATTAGTTAATGTTATATGGGGAGCCCCTGGTGGCGCAACGTGTAAAGTGCTGAGCTGCTGAACTTGCGGGCACAGGTTCAAATCCCAGGAGCGGAGTGAGCGCTTGCTGTTAGCTTCTGCCAACCTAGCAGTTCAAAAACATGCAAATGTGAGTAGATCAATAGGTACTGCTCTGGCGGGAAGGTGACAGCCACATAACCTTCGAGGTGTCTACGAACAACGCTGGCTCTTCGGCTTAGAAATGGAGATGAGCACCAACCTCCAGAGTTGGACACGACTGGACTTAATGTTAGGGGGAAACCTTTACCTTGACCTAATGATATCTATTGCTTTTTATATGTATGTATATTGGAGGCATTGAATTTTTGTCCTGTTGTACACTGCTCTGAGTCCCCCTTGGGGTGAGAGAAAGCGATATAGAAATGCAGTAAACAAACAAACAAACAAACAAATAAACATGTATTTTCCCCTGTTGACATTCATGTTTTTAGTTTTGGCCCATCTCTCTAATGCAGGGGTCCCCAAACTAAGGCCTGGGGGCCACATGCGGCCCATCGGAGCCATTTATCCGGCCCCACAGCGGTGGCAGCTCCCATCTTCTCCCTCGCTTGGTGCTTGCCTTCCAAAGCTTTGCTTGTGTTTATTATGGTATTTTAATTATTATTTAATTAATATTTTATTATTAAGGAGTGCTCTGCTAGTGCTTTTGGTGCACAAAGGCAGAAGGGGATTGGACTAAATGGCCCAAGGGGTCTCTTCCAACTTCCATCATCATCATCATCATCATCATCATCATTATTATTATTATTATTATTATTATTATTATTATTACAGGAACAAATACAGCCTCAATATTAAACATAAGCATAATAAATACAAAAATAAAAAAAGGGTTGGAAGAGACCTCTTGGGCTATTTAATCCAACCCCCTTTTACCTTTGTGCACTAAAAGCACAAGCAAAGCACCCCTGACAGATGGCCACCCAGCCTCAATGTTGTTAATAATAATAATAATAATAATAATAATAATAATAATAATAATAATAATTATCATCATACATCACACAGTCCTAAATGCAGAGGAAGTGTTCCACTTGTGATTTTGTGATACAAAATCCAACACATAGATCTCGTTTGCTGTGTTATACTGTGTCCTTCTGTCAATAATAATAATAATAATAATAATAATAATAAAACTTTATTTATACCCCGCCACCATCTCCCCGCGGGCCAGAGGCCCAAGCAACATAAGGACAAAATGTAAGCGACATAATACAAATCACAATATAAAAAAGATAAAACAGTAATACAATATATCAATTAAAACAACAATACAAGGATAAAAAATTGCATTTAAAACACATAAATGGTAAGACCGTAATAAATACAGGATAGATTATTAAAAAATCTTCTGGGGCTGATTAATTAATGACCAAAAAACTGTTTGGTTTTTTTACTTCAAAATAAGAGATGTGCAGAGTACATAGGAATTTGTTTATAGAGTTTTTTTTCAACTGTAGTCCGGCCCTTCAACGGTCTGAAAGATCGTGAATTGGCCCCCTGTTTAAAAAGTTTGGGGACCCCTGCTCTAATGTGTCCAGGCCATTTGTGATTCTGACCATTGTTTGGGCAAAGGGAGAACTTAGAACATCCTGTTGATGTCCTACACACACATCAGTTTCCTTCTGGAAGTGGCCTCCTTACACTATGTAACACGATTTTGGTTCCTGGGTTATAAATATCATTTCTTAATTGGCTTTATTATAAAAAATATGGAAAAAGTTTCTTAAACTGCAAAAAACTTTGTCTTTGTGGGAGGGACATCATCCTACTATAGCACATTTTGCTTTTTCAATGAATCATCATCGAGTCTCAACCAATTCAACCTATTTTGTGGCTGACACATAAACAAAGTTTCTGGAGTAGAACAACTACAGTACTTTCAAAATAAGTACCGCACAGTTAAACAGGAAATAACACTTTCAAACCAGATACAGAATGTTTTCCAATTTTTGTTCCATAGTGTTATTGTTGTCTGATGTTTGAATGGCTACATTCAATTCAGCGATACAATAACAGAACCGCACATTTGGCTGTTGTGTGCAAATTCAGCTATGCCTCCTGGTATGCTTCAATGGTGTAGTGTTGCCATTCCTCACAAAGCTTACACAGCAAAACTTTGATGTAATCATAAAGCCATAGTGTTGGAAGGGACCCCCAAAGGCCACCCAGCCCAGCCCCATTCTGCCAGGAAGGAAGGCACCATCCGAGCCCTCCTAATAGAGGGCCATCCAGCCTCCAGAGAAGGAAGGGGCCTCTCCCAGACTCCATGCCGTGACTCTCGTTCTGTGCAAAACGGACACAAGGTCTCAATACACCAGCTTTATGCTCCAACAGCATCAATCAATATTTGCAAACAACTGTTCTTGACACACAAAGCTCCTTATGTCCTTTGGCACACAAGCGAGTAAGTAGCAAGCAGGTAAGTAAATAAGCAAACAGGACAACAAATATGGAGAGGAGAGGATTTTGTGTCTCCTTTGACACATACAAACATCCCAGGGATGCACCTGGTTTTTCAAGCCCAGGCTTAGGAAGCACTGCCTTTTAGACCACAATCCCCAAATCTCCTGTTGGTTTATTTATTTACCCTCCTCCTGCTATTTATTTGTGTTCTGCTTTCCTCTCTAATGTTTGACAGCATTAGAAACAATTAGGTGATCCCTCATTGTCTGAGTATGATGGCCTTCTAAGTGCAGTGTCCTGGGTGGATCCGTAGGTGATTGTGGAGTCATATTCTTGACCCGCATGTTCTTCCATAGTGCAGATGTTGGTTTCCAGACAGAAGGCAGTCCCAATCAGGGTTGGCTTGGTGTGCCTTCTTCCTCTTGGCATGTTTCTCCCTTTCACCCTCCATTCATGCCTTTTTGAATTCCGCAGCACTGCTAGTTACAGCTGACCTCCAGATAGTGTGCTCAAGGACCAGAGCTTCCCAGTTCTCTCTTGGTGTCTATGGCAGTTTTTAAGGTTAGCTTTAAGCCCATCTTTCAATCTATCTTTCTGTCCACCAACATTATGTTGTCCGTTCTTGAGTTGGGAGTAGAACCAAGTTTGAGAGACAGTGATCTTTAGCATTCGGACAACATGGACAGTCCAGTGGAGTTGATGGCGTAGAAGCGTCGCTTCAGTGCTGGTGGTCTTTGCTTCTTCCAGCACACTGGCATTCCCAAGAGATTTGCAGGATTCTTCGGAGGTAATGCTGATGGAATCGTTCCAGGAGTTGAGTGAGACTTCTGTAGACAATCCATGTTTTGCAGGCATAGAGCAGGGTTGGGAGGACAATAGTTTTATAGACAAGCACCTTGGTCTCCCTACGGATGTCCCGATCCTCAAACACTCTCTGCTTCATACGGAAAAATGCTGCACTCGCAGAGCTCAGGTGGTGTTGTATTTCAGTGTCGATGTTGACTTTTGTGGAGAGGTGGCTGCCAAGGGAGTGAAAATGGTCAACATTTTTAACGTTATACTATTAAGCTGTCTTCCTGGCATTGCAGAGGGATTGGATGGAGGCTTTTGCTGGAAGAGCATTTTGGTTTTCATGGTGTTCAGTGAGAGGCCAAGCTTCTTGTATGCTTCTGCCAAGGTGCTTAAAGTAGCTTGTAGATCATCATCTGAATGCACACAGACTACGTTGTCATCAGCATATTGGAGTTCTATAATGGAACTACTACTACTACTACTATTATATATATATATTGGTGTTATATTTGTGCATAAATATAGATTTTCTTCCCCATGAGAAACTGCAAGTCACTTCTGGAGTGAGAGAATTGGCCATCTGCAAGGATGTTGCCCAGATGTTTTGATGTTTTACCATCCTTATGGGAGGCTTCTCTCATGTGCCCGCATGGAGCTGGAGCTGATAGAGGGAGCTCATCCGCACTCTCCCCGGGTGGGATTTGAACCTGGCAGCTTTCAGATCAGCAACCCAACCTTCAAGTCACGAGGCTTTTATCCCCTAGGCCACCGGAGGCTCCTACTATTATATTTATACCCTGCTTTTCTCTCTTGATTGAGACCCAAAGCAGTTCACAACATTAAAACAACAATATAATTTAAAATCTACCACATATAAAAATTGAAATAGCATTAATCCTACAAGTCAGTTCAAACTACTTAAGTCACTTAGAAAAGGGGATAAAAGGAGGCACAGAATTGCATCAGAAATGCACACATTTTTCCTTGCAGCCCAATAGGACCTTGGATTGCAGTCCCATCATCCCTAGCCACCAAGGTGAGGAATGCTGGGATTTGCAGTCCGGATCCTGTAATCTTAAAGGAAAGTGACCCAAACATGTCAGATGATGGAAACCAGTGGGAATGCTTTGATTTTCCCAGGCGCCAAGTGGATGAAACGGCGCTTTGGAGCATGTTGGCCTGATGCTTCGGTGGCCTGTCAATCATCCCTGATGAAAGCTCGATTTTAATTACAGCCCATTGCGGCACTGCGTCTCAGCTAGCCAGCTGGAAATATGGAGGTATTATTAGCCTCAATGGTGAGAGCTGTGATTAAAATAATAAAGGGACCCCTCCCCTGCCATTCGCTGCCGTCTGATGAGCAGCTCGCACACTACCTGCCTGCCTGTCGCAAAAGCCAAATCAAATTCCCAGCGGAAAATTGGTGGAAGTAATACCTTCTCGGAGGCAGGCTCTTTGATGGGCTTTGAAGGGCGGCGTGCGCTTTGCTGATATGACAATATCAATCAATCTAATTAGATTGCGTTTGCATAATTGGCGTGCAATTTGCATGAACAAAAAGGATCCTTTTCCCGCAGAAAGTCAAGGTGGAAAGGGACGACAGGTACGTTCAGCCCTCCCTCTCGGAGGTTTGCTTGTTTTCACAGAAACAGAGCTCGGGATGTGTTCAAACACAGGGACTTGATCATCTCAGCCCCAGAAAACACCACGAAGGGTTCAGAGTCTCCTTACTCGTGACTGCGGGAGTCCAAAACCTAGAAATAGAAATAGAGGGAAAACAAAGTGAAAAAGCTAGGAGTAGCATAATTTAGAAAGCCAAGATTACTATGAAGGAGAAGTGACAGGAAAACCAAAGTCAGTGCTTGGTAGGAGACCGCTCATAGGAACGCCCCTTACTCCATGTCACTGAAGTGTCTCAACATGGGAAAATTGGAAAGATCCTATCCCACGTTCCCCTGCTTTCTTCCATTTCCACATGAATCATGAGTCCAAAGACATTTAGCAATGTTGAATGATTTATGTATTTTTAAATGCATTATTTAAATGAGAATGTATTGCGTTCCAGTAAACCCAAGGAGGGGTGTGAGGATTTGTAAAGACATACCGTGAATGAATGGGTTGACTGGAAAAGCATGTGTCGACAGCTGATTGGCTGAGCCACCAAGGAGCCAGAATTCCGATTGGCTGCTGTCTCTAGCTTGGTGCTGAGACAAATGGTTTTAATTGACACTTTTGCCTCGGAGAGTGAAGAAAGCGCTGACTAGAAATGCTCAGGAAGGAAATGGCTGCCGACTCTCTGAAGCCTGATTATTTATAAGGCAAATGAGGCATACAGTAGAGTCTCACTTATCCAACATAAACAGGCTGGCAGAACGTTGGATAAGCAAAAATGTTGGATAATAAGGAAGGATTATGGAAAAGCCTATTAAATGTCAAATTACATTATGATTTTACAAATTAAGCACCAAAACATCATGTTTTACAACAAATCCACAGAAAAAGCAGTTCAATACTTGGTAACATTATGTAGTAATTACTGTATTTACGAATTTTGCACCAAAACATTGCAATGTATTGAAAACATTGACTACAAAAACATTGACTACTAAAAAGGCAGACTGCATTGGATAAACCAGAACATTGGATAAGCGGAGGTTGGATAAGCGAGACTCTACTGTATTTAAAGACTGTTTAAAGGGACTACTTATCCCCTATGTTCTCTGTGTGAATTCAGAGACACTGCTGTATATATTGTTGCCCTGTTTGATCTTTTGAACTGAAGTAAAGATACTGTTACTTGTTACACAAGCCTGAGGGACACTTTATTATACTGCAGGGTTTATCTTGATTCAGAAATTGTGGTAAAGCTTCTATTTATTTATATCTACAACCTCCAACAGAAGTCTGTTTGAATTCTTTGATGTTTCTCCAGGAAACTGTTTTAGAAGTGCTTAGAAATGGGAGGGAATTGCGTGTGATGAAGTCCTATGACTCCATCATAAGTTAGAGTTGACTTGAAGGTACAATGTGAAGCAATAGTGTGAGGCCACGGAAATCCACTGAGTAGCCCTGGATACGTCATGTACTCTCAGCCTCGTGACAGGTTTGCTCTAGGACAGGTATGGGCAAACTTCGGCCCCTCCAGGTGTTTTGGACTTCAACTCTCACAATTCCTAACAGCCCATGCCTGCTTTAGGGTCACCACATAATGGAAATGAAGGTCAGGAAGTCTGAAAGGCACATAACAGTAAACTTAGGTAAAGGTAAATATTTCCCTTGACGGTAAGTCCAGTTGTAACCGATTCTGGGGGTTGGTGCTCATCTCCATTTCTAAGCTGAAGAGCCAGCGTTGTCCATAGACACCTCCAAGGTCATGTGGCCGGCATGACTGCATGGAGTGCCGTTACCTTCCCGCTGGAGCAGTACCTATTCATCTACTCACATTTGCATGAGATAAAAGTGAAATCATAATGACAACAACTTTCTTGTCTGCTGACTTTTGGTAAACGATAGGAAGGAAGCACAGCATGGCATCCTGCGATGTTACGTGGAAGTAACTCTCCTTGGCATTAACTCTATGTCATGATGGAGATGATGAAGATGCTGCATTCCAGGGAAGCCCTAACAGCCCTGGAAGAGACCTTTTCCCTTGCAACGCTTCCACGATGCGTACACACACACATACCCTCCGAGAAGTGACCTAGATTTTGATTAATGAGCGGCATAATCTATTCCTCTGCTAGCGGGGAGCTACAGAATTTGGAGATATTTCTGCCTTGCTTGTTTAATCCCGAAAATAGGTTAGTCTTTGTGTGGCTGCGGCACAGATCAGGGGGAAAAAAAAGAGTGTAGGCCTTTCATCAGGCTGAGGAAATAAAGGGGTTGTTTGTTGGAGGATGCCAGGCATTTGTGAACATGAATGCATGCAAATGCCTCCTCAGAAGAGGGATTATCCTTGCCAGGAAAATGAGAGGGAAAGGGGGGCGAGAACAAGGCTGCTCCCATTCCTTCTCCATTGGGAAGATTTCAACTTCACGCCTCATCGCACCAGAGTTTGACTCCACTTTAAATCCACTTTAGGGAGGGGACTTCATACAGTCCAGCCAGACAGGTCCTGGGCTGCCTCACCAAACTACAAACCCCCAAATTCTGCAGGAGGCAGAAACGGGATTTCAAGAGGATTCATGCTCTAGTGCAGGGGTCCCCAAACTTTTTAAACTGGGGGCCAGTTCACGATCCTTCGGACTGTTGGAGGGCCGGACTATAGTTGGCCACCAAGCAATAATAATAATAATAATAATAATAATAATAATAATAATAATAATAATAATAATAACCACCTTCCAGCAGCAAAGAACTGGTAGGATCACAAACCTGCAAAAGTATTGGAAAATGGACATGCAAAGATACTGTGGGACTTCCGAATCCAGACTGACAAAGTTCTGGAACACAACACACCAGACATCACAGTTGTGGAAAAGAAAAAGGTTTGGATCATTGATGTTGCCATCCCAGGCGACAGTCGCATTGACGAAAAACAACAGGAAAAACTCAGCCGCTATCAGGACCTCAAGACTGAACTGCAAAGACTCTGGCAGAAACCAGTGCAGGTGGTCCCGGTGGTGATCAGCCCACTGGGTGCCGTGCCAAAAGATCTCAGCTGGCATTTGGAAATAATAGGCATTGACAAAATTACGATCTGCCAACTGCAAAAGGCCACCCTGCTGGGATCTGCACGCATCATCCGAAAATAGATCACACAGTCCTAGTCACTTGGGAAGTGTTCGACTTGTGATTTTGTGATTTGAAATCCAGCATATCTATCTTGTTTGCTGTGTCATAATAAAATAATAATAATAATAATAATAATAAATAATAATAATAAAGAGGGTTGGGAGAGATCCTTTGGGCCATTGAGTCCAATCCCCTTCTGCTTTTGGGCACCAAAAGCACAAGCAAAGCACCCCTGACAGATGGCCTCCCAGCCTCAATGATGATGATGATGATGATGATGATAATAATAATAATAATAATAATAATTGGAAGAGAAGAAGAGAACCCTTGGGTCATTTAGCCCAACCCCCTTCTGACTTTGTGCCATGGGGGGCCAGATAAATAGCTTTGATGGGCCTTAGTTTGGGGACCCCTGCTCTAGTGTGATGAATCGAGTGCCATGGCTCATTGCTATGGAAGGAATCACAGGAATTATAGTTTTGCAAGGTTGTTAACTGTTTTTGGATGCATCTCCGCTACAGAATGAATGCAGTTTGACATCGCTTTAACTGCCATGGGTCAATGATGTTGTGGTAATCTCTGAGTGGTTAGACTCAATTTAACCCTCTCTGGGGGAGATTCCACCAAAATCAGCAGAGTAGCAAAAGCAAAAGCTTTCAAATGCAGCAGTTACTTACACGGGGTGAGCAAGAGAAGCCTTTGTCTATTTAGGATTGCAATGGACTGCAGAGTCTCAATAAAAGTTCAAAAGTATTTATTCAGATAAAAAGAACTCCATTGTAGATGGAAAGGCTTGGGAGCTGTCTAGTCTACTCTAGACTGGTTTCTAAGGGAAAAAAAGAAAGGAAAAATAACAAACATCTAAATAGTTACATCTTGCCAGGAGAGATGGCGAGATGCTTCTTGTTAGCTAGAAGAACAAAGGGAGAAGAGAGAACCGAAATGGTTCCAACCTCATGGTCCAGTTTATTGGGGCCATAAAAGACATTCTGACCAATGAGAAGTTAGTGTCCCTGGAGATTCCCATTTCTACTAACTTCAAAGTAAGGGATGTGACGTACACAGGATAGAGTGAAACACAGTAAAGCCTGTCTAGGCATGCTTTGGAAACAGGGAAAAGATTCCCTCAATCTAACTCTATCATCTATCTGACTACATCTAGACTTGAGTAGTCCAGGATGATTCCCAACAAATGCAAAGGAATTGCAAGAGTTATTGTCAGACCTTGGAAGATCATAGAATCATAGAATCGTAGAGTTGGAAGAGACTTTGCGGGCCATCCAGTCCAACCCACTGCAAGAAGTAGGAAAATCTCATTCAAAGATCTTGGAATAAAAGCATGCTCACTGGCTCCATCCACATTGCATATTGCACAGTTTGAAACTGTGTTATATGGTCAGTGCAGATTCATGTAATGCAGTTCAATGCACTCAACACTGACCATCTAATGTAGTTCTCCCCTGCCATGGGCTGCCTGCAACTGGCTT
This sequence comes from Anolis carolinensis, assembly GCF_035594765.1. NCBI lineage: Eukaryota > Metazoa > Chordata > Lepidosauria > Squamata > Anolidae > Anolis > Anolis carolinensis. The sequence goes on from NC_085841.1 coordinate 367,055,218, forward strand.
CTCCCCAACAGTCCTGTTGGGAAGGCCAAAACACCTTGCTCTTCTGTGTCCTCCACTGTGTCTACAAACATCACTCGACCGGCCGGCCGGGACGCTGCTCCTCCCTGGGAACGAGATCATCTTTGATCTCTCTGCTCGGCAGCTGCAATCCAGGATGCCGCCTCATCTCACTAAGTTGGAAAGAGAAGGTTTGCAGTATCCATTCCATCACTTTTTAGTTTATGAAGGGACGTCTCCTGCAGCTTCTGCTCCATCCATCTCAGCAATGGTTCACCTTGCTCTTAACACACACTCCACCACAATAGATTTGGTTTTTGCAGTTTATTGATAAAAGATAGCAAAGTCTTAATGAAAAGCAGTAAAGAAAGCAATAATCCAATTGCAAAGACAATCTGCAGAATATAGTTCAAAGTCTCTGTATAATATAGTTCAAAGTCTCTAATATAGCAAATCAGTCCTGAAAAACAAGGCAGCGTGAACTCCAAAATACAATCCAAAACACAGGATCTAGGCATGAACAAAAGCAAGAATCTTTTTCCATGAGCAGAGACAAGGCAGAAATTAAGCTTCCAAAATCAATGTTGCTTCATCTGAAATCTTTCCCTGTTTCTCCCTATTTAACCATGCTTACAGGCTAAGAAAGCATTCCTCTGACCTTGAATTTCCACACGTTTCCCAGCTATTCTCAGAGAACGCCTGGGACGATGAACTCTTAACCTTAACCTAGTATCTCTATCTAAGGAAGACTCCTCTGACTCGCTGCCAGAGACACCTGGGATTTGTTGATGTTCTAAATACTGCAAAAGGTCACCCTTATCACTGACTTCTGCTTCCCTGCTAGCCTGCAGCCTTTCTGACAATTAAGAGCCTTCAACATTTCTTTGGTCAGCCTGCATTTCTGACAATTCAGAGCCTTCAACATTTTCTTGGTCAACCTGCAAAAACCCCAATCCCCCTTCATTATCAGACTGAACCACAACACCAATACACTCCACAGGCTCATCTCCTGAACCTCCGGGGCTTGTGGCTCCAGCATGTCTTCAGTCTCTCTTGTATGATGCTCTCACCGGACAGCATACACAGTACAGGATGAGCTGGAACTGAGGAGAATTATCTTAATGTCAGACTCTGGAAGATCTTGGAATAAAGACATGCTCACAAAGGCAAATCCTTGGATACAGCTTTATTTCCTTCTTACCAAAGGCTATAGAAAGACAGCTCTAAACAGTTCCCGCCAACTGCAGTGTATATCATCTAGCTGACCCATGATCCCTACATTCCATTCCCACAGCACACTCTACAGTTCCCAATTCCCTCCAGTCCAGATGGCCCTTATCAGAGATGTGTAGCCAGCCTCCCTCTCTCAACAGTCATGGCATGGGGTGGACGAAACAGCTCAGTTGTAAGGTGGAACGGACACATCCTGACATATATCTTTCAAGGTTGTTACCTTTCTCTGGCTGCATCTCCACTATAGAGTGAATGCAGTTTGACATCGTTTTAACTGCCATGGGTCAAAGGAATCTTGGGATTTGCAGTTTGGTGAGATATCAGCACTCTGGTAGTGAAAGACCTTGTAAAACTACAACTCCCGGGATTCCATAGCATTGTTTCCTGGCAGTAACAGTGGTGCTAAGCACCATCCATTCCACGGTGTAGATGCACCCACTCATCTTTGGAAACGTCTCCCATCTGCTTGCCAGACTTGTTAGGCTGGATCTAAACTGTGAAATAATTTAGTCTGAGCTTGCATTATATGAGTCTTAGACGGCATTGTATGGCAGCGTAGATCCAGCCTTAGTTGTTGCAAGAAAGCGTCATTGGCTCCATCCACATTGCATATTACACAGTTTGAAACTGCGTTATATAGTCAGTGTAGACTCATATTTGCAGTTCAATGCAGTCAACGCTAAGCATTGAATGTAGCCTCAAACTGCGTTGTATTGCAGTGTGGACGGGGGCATTTTTGCATGCAATGCCTCTCTCCCTTCAAAGCATGGCTGAGCCATTTCCTTCCCAAAGCATTGCAGGCTGGGGAGGCCTTTGTGGACCTCCATTTGGGGATCTATCCTGGTCACTCACCTCTTGAAAGAAGCCTGCTCAATGCAAACCCAAAGCCAGGAGTCTGTCTTCTGCATCAATCCCTTCCCTCACTAGGTGCCACTGTTGGCTGTGCCATCTGCTCATGAACTCCCAATGCTCATTTCAGAGCACACAGTGCGCACACACACAGCTTGGATATGTGTTGCATCTTCTCATCCAGAGAGGAAGAATGCTTTGAAATTGAAACCGCTAGAATCTGCTCCCAAATTCAGGCAGACCTCTTCCTAATCCTCATCCTTCCCATCTCTTCTTCCTCTTTCTAAACCTCATCCTTTCCCCCTTTCTTCCTCCCTTTCTTCCTCCTTCTCTTCTTCCTATTCCTCCTCTTCCCCTTCCTCCCCTTCTTCTTCCTCCTTTTCCTTGTACTCTTCCTCCTCTTCCTCTGGTTAAAGATCTTGAGAAGTTAGAAACTCCCAGGATGCCATAGCATTGAGTTATGGCAGTTTAACCGCCATAGCCATGGGTGGCTCAATGCTTTGGGATCCTGGGAGTTGAAGCTTGGCGAAGCACCAGCCTTCTTGGGCAGAGAAGGGAAAAGACCTTCTCAGACTACAACCACCCTCATTCCATAGCCTTGAGCCATGGCAGTGAACGTGGTGTCCAGCTGCATTAATGGGTCTTGGAGGCACTGTTTGGCAGTGGTTCCAGTCCTTCCTGGAGGATCGTACCCAGAAGGTGTTGTTGGGGGCTCCTACTCGGCCCCGCAGCCATTGTTCTGTGGTGTCCCACAGGGTTCAGTATTCTCCACACATTGTTTAACATCTTCATGAAGCCGCTGGGTGAGATCATCTGGAGTTTTGGAGTTCAATGCCATCTATACACAGATAACACCCAACTCTACTACTCCTTTTCACAAGCTACTAAGGAAGCTGTCTAGGTTGTGAACTAGTGCCTGGCTGCTGTAACAGCCTGGATGAGGGCGAAACAATTGAAGTTGAATCCAGACAAGACAGAAGTCCTCCTGGTCAGTCACAAGGCCGAACAGGGTCTGGGGTTACAGCCTATGCTGGATGGGCTCACACTCCCCTTCAAGGAGCACGTTCACAGCTCGGGAGTCCTCCTGGACTCATCGCTGAGCCTGGAAACTCAGGTTTCGGCGGTGGCTAGGAGGGCCAGTTGCGCCTGTAATTGGGAAGTCAGACTGGGCCACGGTGGTCCATGCTCTCGTTACATCTAGGATAGACTACTGCAATGTACTCTATATGGGGTTGCCTTTGAAGACTGTTCGGGAGCTTAAAATAGTCCAACGAGAGGCAGCTAGGTTAATAACTGGGGTGGCATACAGGGCCTTCTCAGTGATGGCCCCTCAGCTATGGCACTCCCTCCCTGGCAAGATTAGATCAGCCCTCTCCCTCCTGCCCTTCAGAAAGATGGTCAAGACCTGGCTGTGGAACCAAGTCTTCGGGGCAGGAGAATAACGGCAGCAATAGGAAATTTCAAGGCTGACATGTGATGGTTTTAAATAATGGTTTTAATGTGAAGATAATGTTGCACCCCAGCGAAGGTCCACCTTGCTCTCAACACACACCACTGAGACAGACTTTGTATAAACAGTTTATTGATAAAAAGTAGCAAAAGGTGAGATAAAAATGAAATAAGAAAATGCAATAATCAAAATAGAATCCAAAGTCCCAGAAAACAGTAAGTAAGTCCTTAGATGTCAAGGCCTAAAACAGGAACATGACCTTCAAGGCAAAATCCAAGGTACATGATACAACCAGGAGTGTGAAGGCAAAATACTTTCCCAAAAATCTGAACTAGAACTTGAGGCTTGAAACAGAACAAAGCAGGAGATCTTGCTCTAAAAGCAAAGTTGCTTGATCTGAGATGCTCTCCCCGCATTTCCTCTATTTACCCATTTTTGCAAGACATGAACACATTCCTTTGCCCTTGAACTCCCCCCTTCTTTGCAGAGATCCTGAGAAAACGCTGGAGAGGCCTGGTTCTCAAATGTAACCTTGCCTCTCTGTCTAATTGCTGTTCTCTCTCATTCTGAAAGTGAAACACCTGGTGATTGTTAACTTTCCTCATCCCATTCAGAAGGCTGTGAATCTCTCCCCACTGGGTCATGCTGATCTGAAGCCTCTGCTGTCTCATACAAATAACTCAGGACTCAGAGGTCCTTGCTGCTGCTGCTGCTCAGACTGCACAACATTTTCAGACTGAAAAACCCCAAATCCTCCTTCATCATCAGACTGAGCCACAACAGATAACTGATTTTAGTGTTTATGTATATTTATAGTTTATTTTATGCTCTGGCATTGAATGTTTGCCGTATATAATTTATTTATTTATTTTTCAAACTTATATGCCGCCACTCCCCTAGGGCTCGGAGCGGCTTACAAGAACCGGCTAAAATCAACAATTTAAAAACATCTTAAAAACATCTTTAAAAAACATCTTTAAAAATATCTTTAAAAACATCCTAAAAGCACCTTTTAAAACATCAACAACAGAACTCAAAAGCCTGTCGAAACAGGTGTGTCTTACATGCCCTACGGAAGGCCAACAAGTCCCGCAAGGGTTAATACGAGGGTTATCCAGAAAGTTCATTACGTTTTGGAATTAAAAATAAACAAAGTATAGGAGAAAACATTTACCATATTCAGTTGAAAGCCAGACCCAAATACTAGTTCTCACCATAGTCCCCATTGAAATCTGGCTTTCAACTGAATATGGTAAATGTTTTCTCCTATACTTTGTTTATTTTTAATTCCAAAACGTAATGAACTTTCTGGATAGCCCTCGTATGTTGTGCTCTGCTCTGAGTCCCCTTCGGGGTGAGAAGGAAAGGCGGAATAGAAATGTTTAAAATAAATAAATAAATTGTGCAGTGTAAATGTGTTGTGGTGTGTGTGTGTGTGTGTGCATACATTCCCATGCATTTCCTGGCTGCGTTTCCCTTGCAGCTCTTATTTCCTTTGCGCTTTTGCCTGGGAAGGAAGGGCCTGGGCCCGGCATCCCTCCCTCCGGCATCCTCTCTGTTTGCAGAGCAATTAATGCAATCTCCTTCTCAATAGGGTTTTGTTTTCGTGTCTGGAGCAGCAGACACAGCTGGGCAAACATCAGCCCGCCCAGCCCCATTCATTCCCAGAGATTTATTTGAATTCCCTTTCAAAGAACATAAACTTTGTCAAATATCACTTGGTGCTTCCTTGTCATTGCTTCCAAAGCCGTCTGGTATTGTGCGCAGCGTGTTTCTCCGCTGTACCTTCCAAGGGCCTGTGGACATATGGGGACCCCATGGATATCGGAGAGATTTCTCAGTCCAGGCACCCTCTAAGCTTGGTGGGCTCCCATCCAAGGATTAACCACAGCTGACCCTGCTTAGCATTTCTCTTTTTAATGGGAAACTTGAGGTACAATTGGTTGGTTGCAGCAATAGTCTCTACGTCCAAGAATGGCAGAAACAGAAAGTGCATCCACATTGCGGAATTAATGCAATTTGATGGCACTTTCATTGCCATGGCTCAGTGCGGTGGAATGCTGGGAGCTGGGATTCTTTAGCCTTCTCTGTCAAAAGGTGCCAAACTATAATTCCTCGTGGGGCACCTGGCTTGGAAAGAGTCCCCACAAAAGAGATTTCGGAGCCTTAGTGCATCACAAGCTGAACGTGACGCTGCAGCTAAAAAGGCTAATGTGATTCTAGTTGGCATTAAGAGAAGTATTGTAGACAATAGGAAATTAATAAATAGCATACCATAACAGAAATGTAGAGCTGGAAGGGAGTCCATCTAATCCATGCAGGAAAATACAACTCAAGCGTGCCCGCTGTGCTGCAGGAAGATCCTGCTGATTGAAAGGTGGGCAGTTGGATCCTGGGTCAGGGTGAGCACCTGCCATTAGCCCTGCCTCACCTGTCCAACTCGCAGGTCAAAAGCAGAAATGCAAGTTGATAAATAGGTAAATTGGTACCACTTTTAGCGGAGAGGTTATAAAGGCACCCTTAAGGACATCGATTGGGAGGAAGCTCCTTGACATGGAAGATAGAGCGACAGAACCACATCCCGTGGCTGGAGTCAGGCACAGACTCCAAGATGCCAGAAATAAGGTGGGGGAAACTGCCTTTCCCTCTGTTTGTGTTTTGTCTGTCCTTGTTAATTGTATAATCAGCATTGAATGTTTGCCGTATGTGTGTTCTGCAAGCTGCTTTGAGTGCCCTTTGGGATGAGAAGGGCAAGTTATAAATACTGTCAACAACAACAACAACGACACCACCAACAACAATTTATTTATATACAGTATTTAAATTCCACCCTTCTTTCTCACCTCGAAGGAGACTCAGGGCGGATCACAATGTACATATACATGACAAACATTCAATGCCATTAGACATACGACACACACAGAAAGAGACACAGAGGCTATAACATTGTCGAGCTTCTGGCTTCCTGAGGGTATGCTCGATTCCGGCCACAGGGGGAGCTGCTGCTACATCATCCACTTGTGACACTGAGTCCTTGATGGAGTACTTCCACATTCTTCTGCACGCTGCTGGACATTTTTTTATGGTGACGTAAATTAGTTAAATTAGCCTCCCCGCATTCCTATTTGACAGATACAAATATCTTTCGGGTTGCTTAGGTCAACAACGAGCTGGGGCTATTTAATGGTCGGGCACTCAATCCAACCCAGGCTTTGAACTCATGACCTTTCGGTCAGTACTGATTTATTGCAGCTGGCTACTAACCAGCTGTGCCACAGCCCCTAATGCACAAATTTCAAGGGCATAGTGATTTCAGATTAGGAGAAGTCTCATCTCAGATGCACCAGACAAGCCACCTTGAGTAGTGGTTCACTTTCCGTCTTTAGAAGTCTTCGAACGGAGGCTTGTTTGGCACCTTCCAGAAGAATGGAAATATCCCTGCAGGCTAGAAAGGGGTGGACTAGATGGCCCTTAGGATCCCCTCCAACGCCACGAACCTATGATCCTACGGAAAGCAGCAGAAGGACAGCCTTGTTGCATTTCTACAGGTGACACCAACCGATGCGAGGAGGCTTAACGCTATTTACGAGCACTTCTCATATAAATCCCTTTAGAGATGTGAGCCCCGAAGGGATCAAGATCCGTCTCTATTCGCTGGCCCCTTAAAGTGCTTTGGTCTTTATTGATTATCGATTTTCATAGTTTTATTGTTTCGTTTCTGTCTCCTGATGTTGCCTGCTGCCTCGAGCGCTGTGACTATTATAGTGGAAAGATGTGATTAAAACTGCAGTCAATCAATGGGGAAACAAGACTCATCCAAATCCCATTGATTCAGTGGGTTATTGCTAGTCAGGGCTAACAAATGGGATTCAGCCTTTCACCCTTTGCATCCATCTATCTATCTATCTATCTATCTATCTATCTATCTATCTATCTATCTATCTATCTATCTATCTATCTATCTATCTAGTATCTATCTCTATCTATCTATCTATCTATCTATCTCTCTCTCTCTCTCTCTCTCTCTCTCTCTATCTATCTATCTATCTATCTATCTAGTATCTCTCTCTCTCTCTCTCTCTCTTTCTCTCTATCTATCTATCTATCTATCTATCTATCTATCTATCTATCTATCTATCTATCTATCTATCTAGTATCTATCTCTATCTCTCTATCTCTCTATCTCTCTATCTCTCTATCTCTCTATCTCTCTCTCTCTCTCTATCTATCTATCTATCTATCTATCTATCTATCTATCTATCTATCTATCTATGTATCTCTTTCTTCAAATATGTCTGTTCAAAGATCACAGAGTGGCATACAAGTCAAGTCCATGCAAACAAGTTAGAGCCTTTCTTAAACTAATTTAAATAGACTAAAAAGTTGCCAGAGTGTTGGATGATGGGCGCCTGGCAGTCAATTACAAATTATGAATCTTATTTCAATGGGATGAACAACTTCAGTCGTATAATCATCCCTCTGATTCCATAAGACCATTAAAACACATATATCAAAAGACATCAGACTGAAGCACATTAAAGTCATTCGTACCAATAAAATTTAAAATGCCTAATGTTCTTACGTCCTTCTCATCTGTGCTGTACCTGCCTCCCGCCTCCTGCATTAAGGAGAAGCAGGTAAGAAGTACAAATCGTTATTAATAGTCATGGTATTATTAGTAGAATCATAAAATCATAAAATAATAGAGCTGGGAGAGACCACATGGGCCATCTAGTCCAAGCCCCTTCTGCCATGTAGGAAAAGCACAATTGAAGCACCCCCGGCAGATTTATTTATTATTTACAGTATTTATATTCCGCCCTTCTCACCCCGAAGGGGACTCAGGGCGGATTACAATGAACACATATATGGCAAACATTCAATGCCAACAGACAAACAACATACATTAGACAGACTCAGAGGCATTTTTAACATTTTTCCAGCTTCACGATTCCGGCCACAGGGGGAGCTGTTGCTTCCCTGTCCAGAAGTGGCTGTACTTCCTCATTCCTTTCCTCGTGTTTTGCTGGCAGTTTTATGGTGTTGTAAATTAGCCTCCCGCATAAAGCGTCCCTAAATTTCCCTAATTGACAGGTGCAACTGTCTTTCGGGGCTGCATAGGTCAACAGCAAGCCAGGGCTATTAATGGTCGGAGGCTTAACCTGACCTGGGCTTTGAACTCATGACCTCTCGGTCAGTAGTGATTTATAGCAGCTGGTTACTAGCCAGCTTTGCCACAGCCCGGCCATCCAGCCTCTATTTAAAGCCTCCAAAGAAGGAACTTCTACCACTCTCCAAGGCAGAGATTTTTTTGTTGTTGTTTATTCGTTCAGCCCACGTCAGAGCTCCCTGTTGGCTCCCTGTCCACCCCCAGTTCCTTCAATGTCAAGCCAGTCCCTTCAAGGATCCCATCCATCCATCTTGCCCTTGGTTGGTCTCTCTTCCTTTTTCCTTCCATTTTCCCCAGCATCATTCTCTTTTCCAGGATTTCCTTTCTTCTCATGATGTGGCCAAAGTCCTTCATCTTTGCCTCTAGTATCCTTCCCTCCAGTGAGCAGCCATTGGGCATGATTTCCTGGAGGATGGACTGGTTGGATCTTCTTGCCAAGGTCCAAGGCACTATAGAATCTTCCTCCAACACCACAGTTGCGAAGCGCCTATCTTCCTTCCTTCGCTCAGCCTTCCTTATGGTCCAGATCTCTCTCGCATCCATAGGCTATTATGGGGAATACCATTGCTTTAACTATGTGGGCTTTCATTGCCAGTGGGATGTCTCTACTCATCACTATTTTGTTGGGATTGGTCATTGCTCTCCTCCCAAGAAGGAAACATCTTCTGATTTCCTGGCTGCAGTCTGCGTCCTCAGTCTTCTTTGCACCTAGAAATATAAAGCCTGTCACTGCCTCCACATTTTCTCTCTCTATTTGCCAGTTATCAATCAGTCTGGTTGCCATGATCTTGGTTTTCTTGACGTTTAACTGCAACCCAGCTTTTGCACTTTCTTCTTTCTTTCCCCTTGGTGATAAGGCTCCTCAGCTCCTCCTCACTTTCGGCCATCAGAGTGGTATCACCTGCATATCTAAGGTTGTTAATGTTTCTTCCAGCAATTTTAACTCCAGCCTTGGATTCCTCAAGCCCCACACGTCGCATGATGTGTCCTGTGTACAAGTTGAATAGGGAGGGTGAGAGGATACAGCCCTGCCATACTCCTTTCCCAATCTGGAACCAGTCTGTTGTTCCGTGATCTGTTCTGACTGTGGCTACTTGGTCTTTATACAGATTTCTCAGGAGACAGACAAGGTGGCTTGGTATCCACCAAGAACTTTCCACAATTTATTATGATCCACACAGTCGAAGGCATTAGAATAGTCAATAAAACAGAAATAGATGTTTTTTTTCTGAAACTCCCTGCCTTCCTCCATTATCCAGCATCCGGATATTGGCAATTTGGTTCCTCTGCCTTTTCTAAACCCAGCTTGTCCATCTGGCAGCTCACGCTCCATGTCTTGCTGGAGATTAGTACTATTAATTGTGAGAAGTTGTTACTCCATTACAGCTGCGTTATCAGTAATAATGGATACACATTAGATGGCGAACTGTTGATATGACACTTCTTTTCATTCATACAATTTTCTAATTTGCCAACCCATGGTCCCATGATTGCAACAACAACAACAACAACAACAACAACAACAACAACAACAACAACAACATTGAAATACATAGATAAGACATAAGAGCATTAAAGTGCAGACATGGACATAAGATTAATCACGTCATTTACTTCTTACAACAATGCTTTCCATCATTCCTTAATTTTTAATTTTTTAGTGCAATTGCAGTGTATTTTTTCCAAGGAAAATATAAATATGAGATATAAGATAAAAGGAAAACGGTCAGTTTGGGAGCAGTGATGGGGAATGTGGAAGTGGAGGAAAACCCTGTCCTCGTCACGACTTTACTGTCCACATGCCATCACAGAAAGAGAAAGGATCCATTGCACCAAGGCAGGAGATGGGATCATTGCGGGATTGCGAGGTACAGATGGGTTTTAGCCATTAATCATGAGAATCCTGGGGATTTGTTTAGTTTCAACCGTTTGTCTACACAAAACGAATGATGACACAGGACCGGGCTGTGGCGCAGCTGGCTAGTAACCAGCTGCAATAAATCACTACTGACCGAGAGGTCATGAGTTCGAAGCCCGGGTCGGGTTAAGCCTCCGACCATTAAATAGCCCGGCTTGCTGTTGACCTATGCAGCCTCGAAAGACAGTTGCATCTGTCAAGTAGGGAAATTTAGGTACGCTTTATGCGGGAGGCTAATTTAACTAATTTACAACATCGTAAAAACTGCCAGCAAAACACGAAGAAAGGAATGAGGAAGTACAGCCACTACTGGACAGTGAAGCAACAGCTCCCCCTGTGGCCGGAATCGTGAAGCTGGAAAAAAAATGTTAAATGCCTCTGTGTCTGTCTATATATGTTGTTTGTCTGTTGGCATTGAATGTTTGCCATATATGTGTTCATTGTAATCCGCCCTGAGTCCCCTTCGGGGTGAGAAGGGCGGAATATAAATACTAAATAAATAAATGACATTTTCATAGCAAAGGAGAGGCGACACGAAAATGAAAGCTGCACAGTCATCGTGCTTGCTTTCATTTTCCTTTCGTTTCAGCCCCATAACAATAAGCAGGTACTGACAGAGGGCTGCTTTCCCATTACAGCTGGTGTGCACTAATATTAATGTTAATATTAATAACAATAGTTACTCTGGGACCCTAAGCTGATTCTGAGAGAGGAGTGCTTCCCCATGGCAGTTGATGTGTGCCAATGGGTCTTAATATTAATATAAATATTAATAACAATAATACTCTGGGGAAGACCCAAACGTTTCGAAAGTTGGTGGGCTAAAAGAGGTCGAAATGCCCTCCGTGTGTGATGATTTTCACCCCTCTGGCCCAAAAACCGAGCCGGGGGGGGGGGGGGTGAGCCTCAGAAGCCCTCCCATTGCTGCCAATGGTCCAAATTTTTTTTTTTGTTTTTTTCATAAGCAAGATGAAAATTCTATTTGTATAGGCGCCCCATTTTTGGAAATGGGGACAAATACAAAACTGATACAAAACGAATGAAGCTAAACAAAACGAACAGCGATTCCATACAAATGCACACTACTAATGCACACGGTGTTGTGTGATGGGGATCCTCCCCAAAGGATGCAGTGATTGTGTGGCTTCCTTTGTGCAATAAAGTCCCATGACTCTGGAGACCAGGGTTCGAATCCTTACTTAGCCATGGCTTCCAGCTGCTGATCCTGGGCAGGTCACAGTCTCTCAGCCTCAGACAACTGTTTCCTCTAAAGCAATTCATGGCATGCTGTGAGCATAATTTGCCAGCAATTCCAAAAAGACATTGGCTTGGGCATGGCCAGGTACAAAGGTAGATTTTTGTGGGCTGGGATAGAGTCAGACTTGTTTCTTCATGACTATATTATCATCATTATAATGATAATATCATAATCAATTCTAAAACCCTATCAGTTGTGAAGTCGCACACTCATTTCAGTATGACCACCGCCAAAAAGCTCATAAGATTTACTCGCGATTCTAAAATGAGATAATATCTGTGTTTCTGCAGTGAAGAAGAAAGGTTAAAGAACACGGCCGATGTGCTTTCCTGCTCTGTAGTTTTTTCAATCTCTGTGTGTCTTAGAACAGTTTCTCCTCGTAGAGAAGTTCAATGTGTTGTCGAATACTTTCACGGTTGGAATCACTGGGTTGCTGTGGGTTTTTTGCACTGTATGTCCATCTTCTAGTAGCAAGATTCAAAGATGTGTTCTGTTTTTAGAATTGTTTATATAGGAGACAAAGTTTGTTGCAAAGAAAGACTGTGTTGTTGTTGCTGTTGTTGTTGTTACCCCACTTACTGTTCTTAAACGAGGCTCAAAGGGATTGTTCATATGAACCTCCCCAACAGTTATGATATTCTAAGCCCATTTTAGGATATTGTAACAGCTAAACTGGAGGGCAACAAAATGTGTTTTTGGACTTGGAAGGAATAGGATGGGATTGCTGCACGGCAGCCCCGGAACAACTTTTCACCCAACACCACACAAGGGTCTGATAATCCAATAAGTAAAAATGTATTAATGAAAGAGTATATAAGGGAAAAAGGCAAGTCCAAAAAGAAGCATCAAAAGTACAAAAGAGTTTGAGAGTTCATCAGCTTTTGAACCAAGGCATCAAAAAGCAATCCACAGAGTCTTGAGTTAACACAAAGCAAAAGAATCTCCAAACAGGGTATTGTTCAAATGTTATATCCATAAACAGGAAAACAGGAAAGGCCCTAGACTCCACTAACATGAAGTCATAAACATGAATCAAACCAAGAATCTTGAAATACAGGAATCAGGAACTTTGGACTAAGAACATGAAGCTGTTACACGTTTATACAACGTTGTTCCCACCGAAGGCCTGAGAACACGGAAACTACTTAAAAAGCTTGAATTCCTCCCATTACATCGTTTCTCACACATCTGGTTTTCCTTTCTTTATCTCTGAGCCTTTGAGAAAACCGAATTTGCCTTTGCTTTACACTTTGTTTCCTAATTTCCAAATGGCTTGATCTAGAAAAACCTTCTTCTCCCACATTCTTCTCTGAAGGCCACGCTGGCCGATTCTCATGGGAACTGATATCGCTTTCTCTTGTTGCCTGGGAATGGCCTGAAGAATCCAAAACATCTCCCTCCCGGCCTCTGCTATATCCCACAGGCTCCTCAGACTCTTCAATTTGCAACCCATCACCCCCTGCTCATCCTCTGACCACTCAGAAAGCTCATCCAAAGCTTGCCGGGCTACAACAGGAATGGTCAAACGGAACTTATAACTTGGGAAGAACTTTCTGAGAATAAGAGCTGTTTGGAATTGGAATCTGCTTCTGCCTGGGAGTCTGGTAGAGTCTTCTTCTTCTCTGGAGGGTTTTAGACCGAGGCTGGATGACTATCTGCTGGGAGGGCTTTGATGGTGTTCTCCTGCCTGGGTTGGATTGGATAGCTCTTATGGTATCTTCTATGATTCTACGATGAACTTTGCCCATTCTAATAGCCATTTCCATGGAAAAGTAGAAGAGGCCTCCGCTATCTCCAATCCCGTGCCTCCCAGTGGGTTCACTTGTGTGCAAATAAGGCATCTTTACCCGCCTCTGTCCCTCCGTCCCTGAAAGAGACTCAGGCCATTTGTCTCGTTCTCTGGGGCCCGTTTGAGAAGGCCATTTCTTTGGCACTGTGGCGGTGCTCCTCCTCGTAAAACCTTCTCCGGAACCCTTTTTATTTCCAGCCATGAATAACCAATGAGGATGTTGCAATGGTGCTGCAGCAAATGTCGGGAATAAAAAATGTCGTTGGCCATTAAAAAAGGAACATTTTGAAGCTGTGTCTGTCTTCAGGGCCACCTGGCTCAATGCTCTCCTGCGCTGGCTGTTCATCCATTTTGCATGAATTCCATGCTCTTTCTGAAGGCTCTGAGTTGGAAAAGGACAAATAAATTGCGTTTTTTTTTGGGGGGGGTGCCATGAGCTCCAAGGTCTTATTGGATCACAGTAACCCCCCCAGAAAGATTTATAGTTCACCAAGGGCTCAGAAAATAAATAGGTTTTCCGGACTTTTGCAGATTTGAGGCACCAGAAGCTTCACCCCCCCTCCCCCTAAAGACGCTATCGTGGCCAACCCTTCATAAGCAGTCCTTTCTCAGTCCATAAATTTGCTTCAGTGAAGAATGCAGTCCTGGTTCTTAATCCTCTTTTCCCAGCAGCAAACAAGGCCTCAGAAATAGCAAGGCCTCTCTGAGTACAGAGCCATCTTCTCTAGGCAGTACTCTGTCAGCACACACATGCACACTGCACAGAAACCTGTTCAAACTGGTTCTCTAGCAGCAGAACCGAAAAAGCATCAAATCAAATTCCCAGGTTTTTGCAGGCTCAGCCAACTGGCTTCATGCATTCACTTTCCAGTTAACATATACATCACAGTGTCTTTGCAAACCATAACAAGTTGTTTCCTTGTCCAGGCCCTTTCGGTTTAGCATATGCTTGCCAGGAATTGATCCTCTTATCCATGGTCTTGGTTAAATCTCTACCAAGGGAACTGGCTCCATCTCCCGCTTCTCCTCTGCAATTGTCCTCCACACAGGAAGCCATTGGCACAGCGTTCTCTCTCTTTTAATCCATATATTCATCAATTTCCCCCCAGCCATATGAGTATCATTGCACAATGTGTAAAGTCAGTAATTTCCCAAGATGTAAAGACGGTCATTACACATTATGTAAAGTCGATAATTATCCCCTCTACATATTCGTTAAAACTGACTCCCGCCTAAAACATGTAAAATGTAAAATGAAAAATGGAAAAGTTAATTCTCAAGATATCATTATTTAACCATACAGGGGTGACTCTTTCCCCTGCCCTCCCCAGGAATTTCCATCACCTTTTTCCTTTTTCCCATCGAGGAGTTTTATTCTGGATGGTCACTTCCCACTCTGTTTGAAGACCAGAATAAAAGCCTTTTCCCATAAGGAGGACATGCTCTCCAGCCCGGGCTGTGGCACAGGCTGGAGAGCAAGCCAGCTGCAACCAGCTGCAATGAATCACTCTGACCAGGAGGTCATGAGTTCGAGGCCCGCTCGGAGCCTATGTTTGTCTTGTCTTTGTTCTATGTTAAAAGGCATTGAATGTTTGCCTGTATGTGTAATGTGATCCGCCCTGAGTCCCCTTCGGGGTGAGAAGGGCGGGATATAAATGCTGTAAATAAATAAAATAAATAAACATGTCACAGTTGCAAACTGCAATGCATCTGGTGAAGCAGCACCAGAGTGTGGTCAAGGCGGCCAAAGTTGACCATGAGGAAGGATGGCCCAGCCAGGAGAAGCTGCATGTCAGGACGTGTCCGTACCAGCTACAATGGTGGGAACTAGTCAGAACTCTCTTTCTAAAGCCTATGGTAAGAAGGAATATAAAGCTGTTTCCAAGGATTTGACTTTTATTAGTGTGCTCTTATTCTAAGATCTTCCAGGGTCTGACACTGCAGCAGTTTGCTTTTGCTTGAGCCAATTGGGAAGGGCCAGATCCTGTCTTATCCCTTCCCTCTAACTAGGTCTGCATCTACACTGTAGGAATTTTAATGCAGGTTGACCTCACTTGAACTGCCAGAGATCAATGCTATGAGAATCTGGTAGTTTTGCAAAGTCTTCTCAGCCAAAATGTGCTGGTGTCTCAGCAAATTACATCTCCCTGGATTCCATAGCATCGAGCCATGGCAAGGAAAGTGGTGCCAAACTGCATTAACTAATACAGTGTAGATGCATCCTAAGTGTGTAGGAACCCGTGTATTTTGCTTTTGCATCAGGGTTACATAGTGCAAATCTCCACACACAGGTTGCACAATAATTTTACTATTAATCCTTTGTGTTGAATGCTGCTGAACCATAAGACCCAATTGTGCATCCAAATGCAGATAAGTGTAGAGTGTAAATCTCTATATGTAGGCTACACATTAATTGTGCTATACATACTTTGTGTTGAACGGCAACGTTGTGTCACTAAACTGTGAAACCCCATGTGCATCCGAATGCTTATAAGAGCACGCACATAAGTGTAAATCTCCAAACACAGGTTACACATTCACTGTGATATTCATCCTTTGTGTTGAGTGACAACATTGTACTAGTGAATCATGAGGCATAAGTTATGCATGCACATTAATGTGCCATGTGTATCTGAGCATAATGCACAACCAAGGCCAGCCTGTGGCACAGCTGGTTAGTAGCCAGCTGCAATAAAGGTCATGATTTTGAAACCATCCCGGGTCGGATTGAGTGCCTGACTATTAAATATTCTAGCTCATTGTTTACCTAAGCAACCCAAAAGACAGTTGCATCTGACAAGTAGGAACATTTAGGGGCCGCTTATGCGGGGTGGCTAATTTAACAAATTTACACCACCATAAAACCATCCAGGAGCGTGCGTGCGGAAGAATGAGGAAGTACTCCATCAAGGACTCGGTGTCACAGGGGATGATGAAGCGGCAGCTCCCCCTGTGGCTGGAATCAAGCATACCCTCATGAAGCCGGGAGCTGTACAATGTTAAATAGTCTCTCTGTCTCTGTATGTATGTTGTATGTCTAATGGCATTGAATGTTTGCTATGTATATGTACATTGTGATCCGCCCTGAGTACCCTTCGGGGTGAGAAAGAAGGGCGGAATATAAATACTGTAAATAAATAAACAAACAAACCACAAACGATGACTTTTCATCCCTAACTTGACTTTCCCAACCTTGAACTGAATGAATAGGCTTATTCCATATCAGGCGCAAAGGTCCCATGGTTGCTTTGTGGTTGTCGGAGACCAATACAGTGATGCAGCAACTGCAGATCCAAAAGTACAGAAGAAACTTCCCTTTCTTGCCGCTTCAAAAGGGAGCCATGAAGGACGTGCCTCCTGCATCCAAGCAGATCTGAATGCTGATGGAGATGACCAAATGAATTTACAATTTGTGTCATTTGGCTCCTCTCGTTGCGGCTAATGGCTCAACGGGGAAACCCGGAGAGTGGCATTAGCCATATGCTGGAAAGGCATCGCTCACCTCTGAATGCTGGGCACGGATTCCTCAATACCCATAACATCATATTTGTCCTCATCTGGAATAATTCACACTTCACCGCATCCAGATGTTTCCGCTCGTTGACAGTGTTGCTCTTCTTAATGGCGAATGTGTCCCATGGGGCTTCCGATCCAGAGAGGGGGGTTTTTTTGGAGCAGAGTTTGGAGAGACGGGGTCCATGCATGGAGAGCCAGGGATGCAATAAAAGAATTATTATGCACCTCTCTGACCGCTTCGTCCTTGTCGGATACATGAACCATTTCTGCTTTTTCCCCTCCTTGCAATATCCATCCCAGTCTTCTCGCCATGTTTGCGGTCCTCAAGTGTGCAGAAAAATACTTCTTCTTCTGCAGAAGCATAACAGACTGAACTCTGACACCTAAGAGATCATCGTCTCACAGTGTTAGTGCTAGAACGAAGCAGCTACAAAGGCCATTTAATCCCATCCCCTGCCTGGCAGGGCTGCACAGCTAAAGCACTCCTCAAAGAGGTTCATCAACTTCCGTTTGAAGACCTCCAAAGATGGAGAGCCTACCACCCTCCAAGGTGTTATGTTCTAATCTCTTTTTGTGTCATATTCCGGGCAGGAAGGCAAAGAGATAATAAGCATCAAACAAGCCCCTGCACTGCTTCCAGTCCAACCTCCTCACAGCATCAGTAGTTTATAGGACTTCAGAGCTGCAACGGAAAAGACGAAGTGCACATGATGCATACCGAATGCATGCACGGTCATCCTTACCTGAGGTCTATGGGACCAGAACAGAGCAGAAACAGGTTGTGTTTGTTGTTGAGGAGGATGTCCTCAGGGTCTGCACTACAGACATGGGAGCTGTAGGTCTTTAGCCTTGGTGCTGGGGCCTCACCAAACTGCAATCTGCACAGGATCTGTCCCTGGGTGTAGCCATCCCTTCTGGTCATTAGTCCTGGGCACATAACATTGCATTTGCAGCATTTCTTGCTTATCTTTGTGATCACATTTCCTACTCTGAACCTACATGATCCCTGAGATCTGCGGGGAAGCCCTCCTCTCGCTATCACCACCGTCTCAAACATGCTTGGTGGGGACGAGGGAGAGAGAGGGTCTTCTCGGCGGTAGTGTCGCACCTCAGGTTAGCTTCACCTTGCTAAATACAGCAGGCTGCACACAGGTTGAAGTCTTCTGTAGTTTATTAGGAAATAGGAAATAAATAGTCCTTAAAAAGCAAAAGTAAAGTTCCAAAAGATTGTTGCAAGACAAGGCTATAATGAATAATCCAAGAAAACATTAGGCATAAAATAAGTTTCCATTAATGCATGACAAAGTCCCATGAACATGAACACACCAAGGCTGCAGGATAATCCAGGAAAGCAAGAGCTTCCTTCTTGACTCAAATGAGAAGTTGCTTTGACAAAGGTTTCTCTCTCAGCATACTCTTTTAATACCCCTTGCATAGCATGAAGGCATTTCTTTGGCCTCTGACCTCCCTCTTGTTTGCTATTCTAACGCTTCTGCAAACCCGGAATTCCAAATGCCCAGCTCGATTCAAAGATTCCATATTGTCAAGGCCAGACAGCTATTTAGCGTTAGCGTCTGTCTGTATGCTATCAGACTGGGAGCTGTCCTCCCTTCCTGAGTCAATTTGCACCTGGCTAGCTTCAGTATCATCAACCCCATTCCCTGCCAGTTGTCGGTGTCCTTTTACCTCCACCTATACCTAGCTACTGCACTTTATTCTGACCCGGGTCTGAGGTTGCAAAATATTGCACATAAAGAAACCTTCTGCCTTACCTCCAATCCTGATTATGCTCAGAAGATTATTGTATGTTTGTATTGTAGTTATATGCCTTTGATTTTATATGTTTGTACATTTTAAATGTACTTTGTTGTTGTATTTTATGCTGTATTTTGGACTTGGTCCCCATGTGAGCCGCGCCGAGTCCCTTTGGGGGATGGGGCAGGATACAAGAATAAAGTTATTATTATTATTATTATTATTATTATTATTATTATTATTATTATATGTATGAATATTTCTCAAAGTTGGGGGGAATGATCCCCTGCTTTCTTGTGTCATTGGATAGAAAATTCAAGGAGATCACTCTTGTAGTTTTTAAGAAAATGTTGTTTTTAAAAATTTTGAAAATTCCCCAAAAATCAGGGGATAAGTGAAACATTCTGAAATTTGGTGGGCTGACAGCACTCAATGTGTTCTATCATTGTAGCAAGTTTCACTCCAATATCTTTAAAAACGAGGGAGAAAGGAGCCCTTGAACTTTCCCTACTATTATAATGAAAAAGTAATGACATTTCATTCCTCTCATTATAGTAACGAAATTTTGGAAACACTTTAGAAACAAAACGCCAGCTCCCTCTAATTTTGTAATAACTTTTAAAACCCTTTTTATGGATCTCACATAGCTCATTTATATATTTACCGCCAGGATTCAAGACACTCAACCACAACTCGTACCATCAAGTAGCTCTTCTGAATGCTCAGGTGTAATTGAACCCATTGGCTCATGTTCTAGTTTCCAGAGCTGCAGTAAACAAGCTTTTCTATCTTCCAAGTGATGTTCCTTTGGGTATTTTACATAATATGTCGTCCCCGTTTTCCTTTTTTTCCTAACTAAACATGACCAGCTTTGTAAGGGTTCATTTATATTGTAGAGCAGACATGGATGAACTTCGGCCCTCCAGATGTTTTGGACTTCCACTCCCACCATTCCTAACAGCCTCAGGGCCCTTCCTTTCCCCCCTCAGCTGCTTAAGTGGGCTTAAATTAATGAGTTCGAAGCCAGTCTGGGTCAGAGTGAGCTCCTGACCATTAAATAGCCTAGCTTGCTGTTGACCTAGGCAGCCCGAAAGACAGTTGCATCTGTCAAGTAGGAAATTTAGGTACCACTTTATGCAGGGAAGGTAATTTAACTAATTTACGACATCATAAAACCTTCCAGCAGCGTGTGGAAGAATGAGGAAGTACTCCATCAGGGACTCGGTGTCACAAGTGGACAGTGAAGCGGCAGCTCCCCCTGTGGGCGGAATCGAGCATATCCTCATGAAGCTGGAAGCTGGAACGTTAAATGGCCTCTATGTCTGTCTATATATGTCGTATCTCTAATGGGATTGAATGTTTGCCCTGTATATGTGCATTGTGATCTGCCCTGAGTCTCCTTCGGGGTGAGAAAGAAGGGCGGAATTTAAATACAGTAGAGTCTCACTTATCCAAAACTCACTTATCCAAGGTTCTGGATTATCCAAGGCATTTTTGTAGTCAATGTTTTCAATATATCATGATATTTTGGTGCTAAATTCGTAAATACAGTAATTACAACATAACATTACTGCGTATTGAACTACTTTTTCTGTCAAATTTGTTGTATAACATGATGTTTTGGTGCTTAATTTGTAAAATCATAACCTATTTTGATGTTTAATAGGCTTTTCCTTAATCCCTCCTTATCATTCAAGATATTCGCTTATCCAAGATCCTGCTGGCCTGTTTAGCTTGGATAAGTGAGACTCTACTGTACTGTAAACAAACAAACAAACAAACAAACAAATAATCAACTCCACCGAATCTGGACATTACATCGAGGGCAAAAACACACCACCATGTGCATATGGCAATGTATGTAAATAGGGGTTTCTAGCCCATTTCTATCAATGTTTCCTATGCAGAGAACATGTCTATCATAGAAAACCATCCCCATGTATTTCTGGAAGTATTTATCTATGACGTAATTTCCTAGAACACATAGAAATGTGTGAAAACTAGGAGAAAATTGTGCAAAAACTTTGCTCCTTCTCAGGAAATGAATACCACCCAATATTATTGCCTCTCTTGGTAGGACAGAGGGGAGAACCAGGACATTGGGCATTGGGCAAGGCCCTGTTGCTTTCCAAGCTGGGTGGGATTTTTAGTATTTTTAAGACTTATTCCTCACGAAGACGGTTGAATTACACCCGGTCCTTGAAAGAAATCAATTTCACCAACTTGGACTTTCTCATGAATTTCATGAATTTTTTTCCCGGGAGCTGCCTTCAGTTTCCTTGATAGAGCGACCGACCACAATGCCAGGCTGCCGTGGTGGGGAATAAGCGTCCCCGCTTGTCACTCCTTTGCTCGACAACTCCCTTGCGCCCTGCGCTTTCTCTGGAGGAACAGAGGGGCCAATGGCATGCGATGCGGGGTCGCAAAGTGTGAGGCAACAGTCCTCTCCAGTTTACGGTGTGATACATCTGGCCAAAGTGCTTCCTGCAGCCCGACTCTTGCAGCAGCCAGCATGCTAAATTGTATGGTTGTCAATTCCTTAATGAAAGGAAAGCAGTGGTGGTTGGAATTGATTCACATCATGAATCAGTTCCACGTTTAGTCTGGTATTTTCTTTTCTGGAGGTTTGAAAGCAGAGGCTGGATGGCCATCTGTAGGGAGGGCTTATATTGTGCCTTTCTGCCTGGAAGAAGGAGGTTGGACTGGATAGCTCAGCAAGCGACAGAGAATTTTTCTGATGATGAGTCAGAGAATGAGGGGGATGATGGGTTTCAAAGTGAGGAGTCTGTGATTGATCGAAGAGAGTTGCAGGCAGATGAGACCAATGTTGTGGATTCCTGTGCTCGTTTACAGGCAAAAGTAAGTAAGTAACTTTATTTTTCTATCCCTCCACCATCTCCCGGGTGGGACTCGGGGAGGCTCACACGGGACAAAAGCCCAAAAATACAAACAAGTAAAACAGTTAAAACAAAAACAAAAAAAGGAAAAAGTGAGAGTTCCAGTTTCCAGGCAACAGGGGAAAATGAAAGTGAAAGTTCCCATGAGAAAAGGGGAGTGTTCTCCGGGAAACTAGATTAGGCCTGAGAACACAAGGAGTGAAAAATAGACAAACAAGACATTCTCAGAGAATTTGAGATAAGACCTCAAAGGCCAGGTGTCTTTGGCATGATTTCATGGGTGCCTGGACAGGCTCAAATTAAGTGGTGTGGGCTTCAAAGTGTGTTTCTCCTGTCTCTGTTCACAAGCTTTTGATTCAAGTATTCTCAAGTTTCCTGCTCTGGTTCATGCCTTTGTTTCCTGAAAAGTTTTATCATTGAAAAGTTCCTGTTTTCATGTTTATGGATTTATGGATGAAGAACTACTGTGGATTTTGGTTATCTTGACTTTATGTACTTTGCTATTTTGGATTATTTCTGTTTTGTACTTTCTATTCTACTGACCCTTTTTGGACTTTCCCGTCTCATCTGCTTTTTTTAATAAACATTTTTAGATAGAATTATTGGACTCTGCTGTGGTGCTGGATGAAAAAGTGTTTCAATGCTATTGTGCAACAATAGCCCTGGGGATCTCTTCTACAATTGTCTCATGATGTCTTTCATAGTGAAAGCCTTAAGGAGTAAGGGTATTGTATGTTTCTGGGCTGTATGGCCAATGTGTTCTAGCAGCATTTTCTTCTGATGTTTCACCTGCATCTGTGGGTGGCATCTTCAGAGAATCTGAAGGTGTAGTTTACCATGGCCTTTATCTACTTTAGAGTTAAAGACTTATGCTATCTCTGCCTTGTAGCTAGCTTCTAATGTGATGGAACTGGGTGAGTACAGAGGCAATGCTGATGGTAGCAGCTGGGAGACCTTCCATTGAATCATTGGCTCCTGGAGATGGAAGAGGTCACAAAGACCATCTAGTGTGGCCTTCTTCTTCCAGGTAGGAGGATTCCACCCGTCTTCTTGACCAATGACTTAAAACCCTCCAGAGAAGGAGATTCCGCCATACTCCAAGGCAGCCTATTCCACTGCCAAACATCTCTGACGGTCAGGAGGTTCTTCCTAATATTTTCTGCAATTTGAATATGTTGCTCCATTGTGTCCAGTTCTGGGCACCATGATGCAATACAGATGCGGACAAGGTGCTATGTGTCCAGAGGAGAAAGACCAAAATGGACTAAGAGTTGGAAATTGCATATCCCGCTAAGGAATGGCTGAGGGAGATGTTTAGGTTGGAGAAGAGATGGTTGAAAGAAGACGCGAGAACTTGGTTTTAATATTGGAAAGGATGTCCCATTCCTGAGAGAGCATGAATACTTGTTTTCTGCTGCTTCAGTGATCAGGACGCAATGGAGACATAGATTCAAACTTCTGAAAAAAAGAGGACAGTTTAGGAAGAACTTCTTGATAGTCAGAGATATTTGTCAGTGGAGCATGATGTCCTTGTGTCCAGTGGAGTCACTTTCTCTGGAGATTTTTAAGCAGAGTCTGGAAGGCCATCAGCTGGGAGGGTTTGGAGTGTGTCTTCTGACCGGTCAAAAAGGAGGTTGGACTGGATGGTCCTTGGGGTCTCTTCCAAAGTACTGTTTTATGATTCTATGATGGATGTGAACTAGAGTTGTATGTGGAATTCATTCTATAGTTTCTTTCGTGTTTTCTGTTTCTTTGGGAGGACGAAATGGGAAGCCCCCTCCCTGCACTAAAAACTGCTTGACACAAAAGCCTGCTTTTGTCTGCAGCCGAGCTCCTCCCAGAACTTGCCTCCTTGTCACGGAAAGAGTGCGTGTGTGGTGCGCAGGCCCAGAAAGTACATGCACCTGCCAGTACCTGCAGCTGAGTGCCTCTTACTCTAGAGAAAGAGGCACTCGACTGCAGGCACTGGCAGGAGCACACACTTTCTGAGCCTGCATGCCAAACACACACTCTCTTTCCAAGGCGTGTGCGCGTGTGGCATGGCATGCAGGCAGCCCCAGAAAGTGTGTGCCTGCTAGTGCCTGCAGTCGAGTGCCTTTTACTCTAGAGTAGAAACAGCAGGTAAGAACTTGAGGCCTCCTTAAAATGCATGCAGGAAAGGGGACCCCCCCCCCCCCATAATGGTCCGATTTCCAAGAACCCAACCGAAAATAGATATCTACCCTCCTGATTTCAGGAGGCTCAAAAAAAACAAAAACAAAAAACAACCCAAACAAATCAGGGACCCCAACGAAAGCTGGGACAAAAAACAGGGCAAGGTTTACCCCGAATGCACAACCCTAGTGGGAACATTCAGTTGCACCATTGGGCGTACTTTCAGTTTTGCAACATTGCCATGTACAATAACACTATGTGACAAAATTTGAAAAAGATTCTTTTCCTGGTTTGAAAGTGTTATTCCCATTTAATTGGGCAGTCCTTACTTTGAAAGTACAGTAGAGTCTCACTTATCCAACACAATCTGCCTCCCACCCAGATCCACAGCTGTTTCTCTAGGCAGCAAGGACTGAACTTTTAATACATTTAATTTCTGACAATGTTGTTACTGTAAGTTCATTTTATGCAATTCTGTCTTTATTTGGAGTCAGTTTGTTAGTAATCCATGTTTTCAATACATTGCAATGTTTTGGTGCTAAATTCATAAATACAGTAATTACTACATAATGTTACTGTGTATTGAACTGCTTTTTCTGTCCATTTGTTGTAAAACATGATGTTTTGGTGCTTAATTTGTAAAATCATAACATAATTTTGTTAGTGTGTTCTGTTGTTAAAGTGAAATGTTATATCAAGTTATGCTGTTGGGTGTTTGCAACTGTGTGTTTCCCGCAAAGCATTGCAGCAGCGCATGGGTTAAGCACAAGCCAGCTTGATTGATTGCCCACAGGACCAATAGGTCAGGGCTTCCGTTTGAACTGTCTTACCAGAACTTTCATCACGAACTGAGGAATACAGGAGGTGCCTGTTTGTACAGATAACTGCCTCAGCGAGCGGAGAAAACGCGCCATGTGTCCGGAGAGCTATGGCTTTCATCAAGTGTAAATATACTTATATAATAAAGCAGGGGTCCCCAAACTAAGGCCCGGGGGCCGGATGCGGCCCATCGAAGCCATTTATCCGGTCCCCACGGCACAAGGGCATAAGCGGGTTGGGCTAAATGACCCAAGCAGTCTCTTCTTCTCTTACCACCATTATTATTATTATTATTATTATTATTATTATTATTATTATTATTATTATTATTATTATGGCTGGGTGGCCATCTCTCAGGGGTGCTTTGCATCTGCTTTTGGTGCACAGAGGCAGAAGGGGGTTGGACTCAATGGCCCAAAGGGTTTCTTCCAACCCTCTTTATTATTATTATTATTATTATTATTATTATTATTATTATTATTAACATTGAGGCTGGGTGGCCATCTGTCAGGGGTGCTTTGCTTGTGCTTTTGGTGCACAAAGGCAGAAGGGGATTGGACTCTTCTGACCCTCTTTATTATTATTATTATTATTATTATTATTATTATTATTATTATTATTATTAACATTGAGGCTGGGTGGCCATCTGTCAGGGGTGCTTTGCTTGTGCTTTCGGTACATAAAAGCAGAAGGGGATTGGACTCAATGGCCCAAGGGGTCTCTTCCAATCCTCTTTATTATTATTATTATTATTATTATTATTATTATTATTATTGCTCGGTGGCCAACTATAGTCCGGCCCTCCAACGGTCCGAAGGATTGTGAACTGGCCCCCTGTTTAAAAAAGTTTGGAGACCCCTGATAAAGTAATTAGACCTAGAATCATAGAATCATAGAATAGTAGAGTTGGAAGACCTCACGGGCCATCCAGTCCAACCCCATTCTGCCAAGAAGCAGGAAATCGCATTCAAAGCACCCCCGACAGATGGCCATCCAGCCTCTGCTTAAAAGCCTCCAAAGAAGGAGCCTCCACCACAGTCCAGGGCAGAGAGTTCCACTGCCGAACAGCCCTTCTCACAGTGAGGAAGTTCTTCCTGATGTTCAGGTGGAATCTCCTTTCCTGTAGTTTGAAGCCATTGTTCTGCATCCTAGTCTGCAGGGCAAACAATGACTAGGCTGTCGTTTTGTTGGTGCCACTTTGCTGCTGCATCAAGTGGTCCTTTGGGTGAGCAGACAGAGAGAACTGACTCATCAAATCAGTCAGGTTCATGGATGAACGCTTTAATTCCCCATCCCAGCATCCACCCCTGACAAATTTGACATTTAAAAGGCTTTTTCTTAATCCCTCCTTATTATCCAACATTTTCGCTTATCCAACGTTCTGCCGGTCCGTTTATGTTGGATAAGCGAGAGTCTACTGTAGTTGTTATTCTCCAGATAATTCTTTTTTGAGGCTGAATTGGTTGAGACTTGATGAGATATTCACTGAAAAACTATCGCAAAATGTGCCACAGCAGGATGTCCCTCCTGCAAAGACAAAGTTTTTGCAGTTTCACAAACATTTTCCATCTTTTAATGATAGAACCAATTAGGAGAGGATGTTTATAACCCAGGAACCAAAATCATGTTACACAATGTAATCAGTGTGTTATTCTGCACCGGTTTCACAGCCTCCAAAGGGAAAGGTGTCACCGCATGGGAACACTTCTTTCTTGGCCTTTGAGCCCCAGAATCCCCAGGTGACTCAGGCATTCTGAAATTTGCAGTCCAAGAATGAATCCAACGAGGCTCTGGGAAGGGTTGTTGGACAAGCAATGCTCGTTCATTCAATGCCAGCAGGAGCTCCTTGTTGGCTCTACAGTGGTATAAGGGTTATGTGTGCATGTGCATGTGTATGTGTGTGCATACACCCAGCTGACACCCAGCCGTTGCCTCTCGTTAGCAGGGAAACTAGATCTCCTTGGGTGGCTCTCCGTCTCCTGCCCGCCGCCTGTCACCGCTCCCTCTCAGCGCTAGTTAACAGAACGAGCGGTGACAGTTCATACATTTTAAATGTAATTTGTGGGAAATGTTTGCAAATTGGAAGCGCTGTGAAAGGAGGAAGAGTGGCGAGGATCCCCCCGGGCCCCGTTCATTGAACTGGAGCAGAAGGAAGGAAGGAGGAGGAGAAGCGGCAGCAGCAGCAGCTCCCATCTGGCACGGCCCCCGCGGCCAAGGAGGGGATGATGGGAAGGCCCTTTGCAGAGCACGCCAGGTTGAGGCAGAGATGTGCAAGTCCAGTGTGGAAATGCAACTGCCCACTGGCTGGAAATGTCCATTTGTGAATACAGGTCCATTGGCGAATATGCGATGTCACACACGGGATGGAGCACCTTGATATTGATCCCGTTTCTCCAAAAATAAGACCTACCTTGAAAATAGTGTCTTCCATTTGGACGTGTCAACCTAAGTAGGCCAGAATATCCTTTGCAAACCTCATCCAGATCCCAGGAGGCTCTATGTGCAATCACCCTTTTCAGTCTGTCTCAGAAAGTATCTTCTCCTTGGTTAGCTTCATTTAAAAAATGAATGCCATAGCCTGAGCAACTTCAGCTGAAGATTAATGAGCTATCTTGAATTAGGACACCAGGGTCCCATCCCTAGGAGATCATAAGGCAATCCCCTTGTGACATCATCAAGGATGATCCTCACCATGGGGTCAGCTTGGAGGTCCACTTCAGTGCTTGGAGATCCACATTAAGGCTTGGAAATTCACATCAGGGCTTGAAGGATTTGGAGACCCTCATCAGGGTTTGGAAGTCTACTTCACAGTTTAAAGATCTACCTATGGGCCCAGAGGTCTACATCAAGGCTTGAAGTTTCATATCAGAGCTTGAAGATCCACTTGGAAGTCGATCTCAGGAACTTGGAAGCTGGAAGGTGTACAGAGGAGGGCAACTAAAATAACCAAACATCTTGAGACCATGCCTTAGGAGAAGCCTCTTAAAGAACCGGACATGTTTAGCCTGCAGAAGAGAAGGTTGAGAGGAGACAGGACAGCCATGGATAAATATGTGAAAGGGTGTCATAAGGAAGAAGAAGCAAGCCTCCTTTCTGCTGCCTGGGAAACTAGGACTCAGTGAAACCATGGACATCAAGGTTTGGAGTTTCACTTCAGAGCATGGAAGTCCACCTCAGGACTTGGCGGTCCTCATCAAAACTTGGAGTTCCATTTCAGGGCTTGAAGGTCTACACTGGAGCTTGGAGGTCCATTTCAGTGCTTGGAGATCTACATTAAGCCTTGGCAATTCGTGTCAGGACTTGGAGGTCCACATCAAGGCTTGGAGTTTGACATCTGGCTTAGTGATCCACTTGGAAGTCTACCTCAGGGCTTGGTGGTCCTGATCAATGCTTGGATGTTCAGGGTTAGAAAGTCCTCATCGGGGCTTGGAGATCCACTTTGGGTCTTGAAGATCTACTTAAGGATATGGAGGTCCTCATCATGATTGGAAGTCTACTTCAGAGTTTGGAGATCTATTTCAGGGCTTGGAGGTCAAAATCAAAGCTTGGAGTTCACCATCTGGATTGGTGGTCTACTTCAGGGTTTGGAAGTCTATCCCAGGACTTGGAGGTTCCCATAAAGCTTGGAGGTCCATTTCAGGGCTAGAGAGTCCTCATCAAGGCTTGTAGGTCCACTTCGTGGGTTGGAGATTCACATCAGGGCTTGGAAGTCTATCTCAGGACACAGAGGTCCTCATCAAAGCTTGGAGGTATTGTTTAGAGGTCCACTTCAGGGCTTGGAGGAGGCCATCCAAAGGCCAGAGACAGTCCATGAACTAAAGGGTCCTCACACCTAAGACCACCATCTTTCTTTCAGGTCCTCAAGGACTCAGTTGGGACAGAGGCAGCTGCTTTATGCAGAGCTTGTAAAGATTCATTTGTAACAACGCCTCCCAGAATTCTGGTTGGGAATTTCTGGGAGGTGTAGTCCATGACAATAACTTCCCCAAAGCCCTGCTTCTTGAACAAAGACAGAAGAGTAAGGTGGAAAGGAGAGAAAAAATATGTTCAATTTCCAAATCTATTGATACAAACATTATGCATGATTTAAGGATCTTTCCTGATCTTTATATCAGGGACTGAGATCAGCAGATATGCCTGCTTCAGATGCTAATGAATCACAACATCTATGGCGCTGCCACTTTTCTGCTTGGACTTCAGTCATGTGTGCATGTTGTGTGTTTCAGATTCAAAGGCTTCGTGTTTTGCCTTCCGGAGAGACTTATGTAGCTTTTTCAGTGGTGATGATTTCGGAGCTGTAATCCACTGTGGTGCCCAGTGGCTGCTGATGCTTCATCCCATGGCGGCTGGGCTGCGAATGCTCTCTGCGTGTCAGTATCTTCAGGTCCAGAACATATACCCTGCAGCTAGACTGCTAATCGGGACTATATATAGCACCTCGCTCCTTTGCAGGAACAGAGTCAGTGGCTGCCACTTCATTGCTGGGCAGAAATTGCTCGTTAGGATGCATCTGATTCTGCACTGCAGAATTAATGCAGTTTGACCCCATTTTAACCACTTTGACTCAATGCTATGCAACCTTGGGGCTTGCAGTTTGGTGAGGGACCAGCACTTTTGGCAGAGAAAGCTGAAGACCTTGTGAAACGACAACTCCCAAAATTCCATATCAGTTAAGGTAATGTCAAACTGTGATCGCTTTGCACTATGGATACAGCTTTGGCGCATATATGTAGTGCCATTTGCTTCTCTTTTGCCCATTCTCCATAGACATTTATAAAAACCATTCCTCCAGGAACGTCCTTGATTCCTATCAACTCTGCTTTTGAAGCATTACTTTCTTAACTAGCTGCTTTGCAATAGACCCCGAATTAGCCTGAAAGAAGCCACCATGCATCCTATTAAAGGAGAAGAACATAATACAGTTGGATCATACGAAGACTCAAAATCTAATTACTAAGGCACTTCTATCTAACAATCATTGGATTTGTAGTTTAGTGTGTCACCGACATTCTTTGGCAGAGAATGTGGAGATTTTTAAAAGGACAACATAATATAATGGGTTGACTGGAAAGGCATGTGTCGACAGCTGATTGGCTGAGACAGCCAGGAGCCAGAATTTCGATTGGCTGCTGTCTCTGGCTTGGTGCTGAGACAAATGGTTTTAACTACCACTTTCACCTCGGAGAGTGAAGAGAGCGCTGACTGGAAATGGTCACGAAGGAAATGGCTGCCAGATCTCCAAAACCTGATTACTTATAAGGCAAATGAAACACATTTAAAGACTGTATAAAAGGAGTGTTTATTGTTAATGTGGGATTTGTGTATTGATAGTGTTTAAATGCAATTTGTGTCTTGGTTTGTATTGCATATTGATTGCATCATCCAGAGTGTACTATAGTCTGGAAAGAGTTAATTGCTGAGAAGCTGTGATGACCTTGATATGTGGCTGGAGCTGGGGAGTATCCAGACACAAGTGTGTGCGCATTGCTGATTGCATCAGTTTAGTTCTGAGTTCTGTTCTGTTCAGCTGTCTGTTGAGAAGTAAATTACTGTGTCCATTGTCTGCAAGTCTGTTTGTCTTGTACAGTAAAACTTTGTATATAGTTTTATCATCGTCTCTGATGTCTCTTCGTTCTGCATCCCACTGACTCCATTCAACTGCTGCTGCGCTGCGTAAATTACTCTGACATTTATCCCCTATATTCTCTGTGTGAATTCAGATAGACTGCTGTATATATTGTTGCCCTGTTTGATCTTTTGAACTGAAGTAAAGATACTGTTACTTGTCACAAAAGCCTGAGTGATACTTCATTATACTGCAGGGTATATCTTGGCTCAGAAACTATGGTAAAGCTATTTATTTATATCTACAACCTATCACAGAGAAGGCTAGATACCTCGTCATGCTACAACTCTCAGGATTCCCTAGCATTGAGCCATGGCAGTTCAAGTATGGTCAAACTACATTCATAGTGTCGGTTGACACAGAGAGGAGCTATGCCCAAGGACGGCAACGGCTTTTCCTGATAGGTGGGGGATTATCCGTTTTGTTACAAGCGGCCCATGTCCTCCTGCCTCCGTTCCACAATCGGAAATATCTCTGTAATCTACAGCCAGGAGAGGCGATTTCCATCTTTATGTGACATGAAAAATGCACCCAGCACCGGTTTCCCCATACACAAAATTGCCTTTCCCCCCCAGTTCCCCCTTTAATGCCAGCCATCAATCACTCGGTTGGGTTTTATTACTCGGAGTTTGGCTTTTGGTTTTGACAGATGGTCCGTCTGCCAGTTGGAGAAAAACTTTCTGTCGATCCCATTAAGTGTGGAATGGAATCCACCAATTCAAGATCTTAAGGAGACGGGAATATATGGGAAAGGGGGAATGTGTCTCCACCAGGCATGGGCCAACTTGGGCTCTCTGAGTGTTTTGGACTCCAACTCCCACCATTCCTAACAGCCTCAGGCCCCTTCCTTTTCCCCCTCAGCCGCTTAAGCGGCAGAACACTGCACGATCTTGCAGCAGCTGAGGATGTGATCCATTGTTTCACCTGCTTCCTTTGTCAGAGTAATTTACGCAGCGCAGCAGCAGTTGGATGGAGTCAGTGGAACGGAGAACGAAGAGACATCAGAACCGATGGTAAAACTATATACAAGTTTTACTGAAAGCAGTAATAAAGAGAAATAGACTTGCAGACAATGGACACAGGACTTGACTCTCAGCAGACAGCACTCGACTCAACTCAGAACAGAACAGATCAGATCTGATGCAATCAAGCAATGCACACACACTTGTGTCTGGATACTCCTTGATTCCAGCCACACATCAGCAATGCACACACACTTGTGTCTGGATACTCCCTGGTTCCTGCCACACACATCACAGCTTCTCAGTAATTAACTCTTTCCAGACTATGTTACACTCTGGATGATGCAATCAGTATGCAATACAGGCAAGACACAAATTTCATTTAAACACTACCAATACACAAATCCCACATTAACATCCTTGCAGGGCCTACAACTGGAATCTGTCGTCGACTTTTCAATTCTGGCTTTGATGGCATTTGTTCTAATTGCTTGTTCTTGGGTGCAAGAATCCGGCCCTCCGTCTCCTTTTTCAAAGTTCCATTATCATCATCATCATCACACTGCTGGATCATGTTCAGCCTGTGGTCCCCAAAGACTCGAGATCCTTCTCCCATGGACTGTTTCCGAGCCATCCCATATCTGTGCATTTCATTTGCATTGCCAAAATGCAGTATGGTGCATTTCTATATGTTGTAAATCATTTTGTTAGTTTTGGCACAGGTCGGGCCATTGTCAATTCACCGACAAATCCAGCACCTTCTTGGATTTGTGTCTGCTCTAGATGAAGTCAAACCAAAGCAGAATAGAGGGAGACTATGACTTCCTTCTAGACCAGGCATGGGCCAACTTGGGCCTTCTCTCCAGATGTTTTGGACTCCAACTCCCACCATTCCTCCATTCTCTGGAGTTTTTCCAAAGGAGGCTGGATGGCCATCTCTCAAGAGGGCTTGGATTGTGTCTTCATGTATGAATCCGTTGCTCCTTCTTTTTCCACTTTCTCTTTAAACCAGATCTGCATTGGGACAGCCATCTGGACAGAGAATATATTCAATATTTCAACCTTGAAACACAGAGATTGATGTCCAAAGGTCTGCCCAGGTCTCTGTTGTTTCCCAGAGAAGCTGATCTTTCTGATCTTTATTTGCAGCTCCTTTCTTATGTATGGTACATAACACAACACTGTATGTACCGTGCTTAAATACTCCACGGAACAGGTGTATCGCAGCTTGGCAATTTGTCGCCTTGTGGTGCTTTGGGGCAGGCGGTGCCGGGCAGCATACTAAACACCCTTTGGCGCCTGAGGAATGAGGAAGTTTATAGAAAACTCAGTTAGAAGGACTGCTTTGGCAGGAAGCCTGAAAGCGCTCAAAGGCCTGAATGCGGAACAGGCTCCGGAGAAGAAATGCAGTTTGGCATCACTCTGACAGACGAAATACAATGCCATGGGACACTGGGAGTTGGAGGTGGAGTTCAAGTGGTGTTGGTGTCAAGCTGCATTCATTCTACAGTGTAGATCAGGCATGGGCCAACTTCTGCCCTCCCTCCAGGTGTTTTGGACTTCAACTCCCACCATTCCTAACAGCCTACCGGCTGTTAGGAATGGTGGGAGCTGAAGTCCAAAACGCCTGGAGGGAAGGCCAAAGTTGGCCCATGCCTGGTGTAAATGCAGTCAAAATTATTGCCTTTGGAGTTATTTTCTGCTTGCGTTACACAATCCCATTCTCTGTATCAATCACCATTGAGTTGCCAACTGCGGATGGTCAACCTCAAGCTTTCTGCTGGCCCTCCATAGACTCCTAGAGTTGAATGGGACCTCAGTGGCCACCCAGTCCAACCTCCTTTCTGCCAGGCAGAAAGACACAATCCAAGCCATCCTTGCGGAGGACCATCCAGCCTATGTGTAAAAAACCTCCAGGATTTTTTCCCCTGGGGCTGGGCTGTAGCACAGCTGGTAAATTGCCAGCAGTAATAAGCTCTACCCAACTCTACCAGCTCTACCCCAACCAGTTCGAAGCCCGGTCGGGGTGAGCACTCAACCGTCAAGCCCAGCTCACTGTTTACCTAAGCAGTTCGAAAACAGTTTATAAGCTGTAAGTAGAGGAATTAGGTACCGCAAATTGTGGAGGAGGTATTTTACGACACCACAAACAACAAGACCAGAAATGTGGTGATTGAGAAGAAGGTGGAAGGAGGAAGTCCTGATGGCTCTTCTCCATAGGGAATGGAGTAACAGCAATCTCAACCTCCAAGGCACCAGAAACTGGACTTCAAGACTATGTACCTCCTTCTGTCTATCTTGTCCTGTTCTGTCCTGTCTCCAAACGGCATTGAATGTTTGCCATGTATGTGTAATGTGATCCACACTAAGTCCCCTTGGGGAAATAGGGTGGAATATAAATAAAGTGTTGTTGTTGTTGTTGTTGTTATTATTATTATCTCAGGTGGAATATCTTTTTCTGGCATTTGAGTCTGTTACTTCACACCTGAGCTTCTGGAGCAGCAGTGAACAAGCTTACTCCCTTCTCTTCAATGGGACATTCTTTCAAAGATAATGTCCCCTTCTGTCAACCATAATAATAATATTAATAACAACAACAACAACAACAACAATATACTTTATTTATATTCCGCTCTATCTCCCCCGAGGTAACTCAGGATGAATTACAGTACACATATACGGCAAACATTCAATACCATTATCCAATTACTACGGACAGACAATACAGAAACAGAGGTAAAGGCTTTCCCCAACTTTTCCATTTTTGGCATCTGGAGGCTGTGCTTGACTCCTGCCACAGGGAGTGAAGTCACTCCATCTTCTATGCCGAGGAGCTTTGTTGTCCTTAGATGTCCTCCTGATCAGATCACTGGCATGTCTTTATGGGTGCCTTTTATTACCTCCCCACTTAAAGTGATACCTATTTATCTACCCACATTTCTGTTTTCGATCCGCTAAGTGGGCAGGGAGCTGGGGCTGGTGGCGGGTGCTCACCCCGACCCAGGCTTGAACAGCCAACCTTTCAATCGGCAGGATTTTCTGTGGCTTAGAGGTTTAATCTGCTGTGCTAAGCCCGGTCCCCAAAATGGAAAAACCTTCCATTGTTCTGCTTTGTTTGTAGTTTGTTTCCTAGGAGCTGTGCATTCCCCCTTCCTTGCGTTAAAACAAAGTGGGCATTTTAGAACTTAAATAAAAAAAATGGTGATCAAAATCAGCCATTATTTTCTGCCTGGAAATGATAATAAGAGCCGGCGCCTGGCCTTGACTTGATAACCGGCGGAGCTTTCTTAAATCAATTCCGAATGTGCCTGTCAGCTATCAAGAGCCTGTTTATTGGCAAATAATAATAATAAAGGAATGTCAGGAGACATTTCACATTATTTCTGGAGTGCGTGCCTGTGTGTTTCCACGTGCAGGTGTCACATCTCGTTTGGCTCGCCGTCTTGGATCCTCCAGAGGAAGCGGCCTCTCCCGCCTTCTGCAAAAGCGTTAACAGCAAAGGCCCTGGAAGGGAGATAGATGCCTTCTCTCTCCTTCCTCACCATCGTGTTGCACCCGGAGGAGGCTCCTCAGGTGAGCCTATTCGCTGTTAGGAATTGTGGGAGTTGAAGTCAGAAACACCAGGAGGGCTGAAGTTTGCCCAGGCCTGGTTTAAATGAATAGATATAAGACAGGGGACATCTGGCTTGATAGCATTACATGTGAACGGTATCTAGGAGTCTCAGTCAACCAGAAGCTGAATATGAGCCAGTAGTGTGATGCAGCTGTGGCACAGCTGGTTAGTAGCCAGCTGCAATAAATCACTACTGACCCAAAGGTCATGAGTTTGAAGCCAGCCCGGTCGGATTGAGCACCTAACCATTAAAATAGCCCAGCTCGTTGTTGACCCGAAAGATAATTGCATCTGTCAAGTAGGAAATTTAGGCATCGCTTATGTGGGGAGGCTAATTCAACTAATTTACGACACCATAAAAATCATCCAGCAGCGTGTGGAAGAATGAGGAAGTACTCCATCAAGGACTCGGTGTCATGTTAGGAAATGGTTAAATTGAGACGTAATCACCTCCATAAGTCTCAATGCCTCTCCCGATGAATCTGGCACCTGCTCAGATTGCACAGGAAACAAATCCAGACTTCCCAGATGTCAGCTGCAACTAGCGGCTTATACTTTATTGCAGTTCTATACATAATATACACTGTTTACCGGACCCTAGCATTTGTGCGTCCGATCTCCTTCAGAACACCGCATGGGAAGCACTGTCACCTCCCACATTCCACTGCATGACAAATGTCATGTTACATATCGGAAGATTCAACTGCTTCGCTCTAGCCATAAAGAACACTTCTGAAGATCTGCTGTATATTTTGTGCATTGGCATATCTTTGTTCCTAACAGTTCAGAGAGACAACCAGGTATATCAGTCTAACAACCGAGAAACCAAATTTGCTTTGCATGAGTACTTGTGGAAATTTACCGCTAAGGAGAAAATTAATGCAAACAAGTTTTTTTTAGCTCTTCTCTGGAAGATCATACTTTTTAAAAAGATTATGATTTTGAAATCGTTGTGAATTGTATTGTTCTCCAAAAGGTTATGGTTTTCCGAAACTGAGAGATTCATTGAAAAACGATAGCAAAATGTGCTGCAGGATGATGTCCCTTCCGCAAAAACAAAGTTTTTGCAGTTTAATAAACTTTCCCATGTTTTTTTTATGATAGAACCAATTAGGAAATGACATTCATAAACCAGGAACGAAAATCGTGTTGCATAGTGCAATCAGCGTCCTTTATATTTAAAGAGGTACTTCTGTATCACGGATGGTTTTGTTCTGTGGCTCCAAGCCGTGAGGATGCATGCATGGAGACCGCGTGATTCATGGGGTTTTCTCTGCAAGATTAATTCAGGAGAGATTTGCCCTCGCCTTCCTTCCTCTGAATATCGCCTGCAGCACCTGGTCTTATTCAGCAGACTCCCTTCCAAGAACAACGGTGCAGAATTTGGCATTATTTTGTGAAATTGATGGACGGCGGTGAAAGAGATGCAAAGCAGAGAGAACAGAGGAGCCGCAAAGACAAATGTTGATCATGCAGCTTCGTAAGAAAAATGCCCTGCAGAGAAATACGGGTTCTTTTGCAGGTTATTTTCTACCCAATTCAAGCAGTGTGCAAAAAAGCAAATAAGACTTCCCTGCAGAGTGAATGAGAGCATCCGATGCCATGAAATGCATGTGTTCTTACTCATCAAAGGGGGAAGCAGCTTAGTGCAATGGTTTGAGTTGGTCTAGGGGTACATCTGTACAGAAGAATAAATGCCGTTTGACACCACTTCAAATGTCATGGTTCAAATCCCCACTTGCCATTGGAAACAGTTTGCTGATTCCGGGGAGATACACACTCTCAACCTCAGAAGAAGGCAATGGGGGCAAACTCCCTCTCAATAGACCTTGCCAAGGAAATCTCCTAATAGAATTTCCTTAAGGTTGTCGTAACTTGGGAGTAGCACCAGGCTGAAATTAGGCAGGTGAAACTTCTTGGCACAGCAAATGGGTTTTCAGCACCCCAGGGCCCATCCAGACAGTCCCTTTATGACAGGGGATGATGGGGTGCAGAGTGGATTCCAAAAATTCATCTCGGTCTCACCTCCTTTTCCAGACTGTCTTCCCATGTGGATAAACAGCACTGGTCAAACACACTCCAGCAGATGAGGGTTCGGTTGGAAATCCAACGGCAATAAATCTTTATTTACATAACTATATACAAGTAGAACAAATCAGTCCTTTCTCCATGAGTGCTCACGCTGAAGCAACTGACACACACACATAAGACACTCCTCTGCATTCCACAGACCAAGAAGAAAGTTCCGGTCAAAACAAACTTGACCCCATTGGTCCTGTGATACGTCAATCATAGCAGGCTCTCATTAACTCCATAACTACTGGAATGCCTTGCCGAAAACTAACACATAAGGCATTTCTAATAACCCAGACTGATTTAACATTTCACAATACACAATACTCTGACACTTTATTCCCGGAGTTCCCGCAGCAACAAGGAGGGTGGCCAGACGGCGTTCCCTGTACACCCGGAAGCAATCTCTACAAAAGGCAAAAAACACGAGATTTCCAGGTGCGGGGATATCCCGGTTTGGAGCCGAATATCCGGATCTTCGCATGTCTGTATGTCCCTGCAATCGGAAATCACAGGATTTTTATCTGGGTTTGTTCCGGGGTTTTAGATGTTTGTTCCTGATTGGTCAGTTCCTAAAAAGAAGGTGACACTTGAGCAGAAGGCAAAAACTTTGTCCTAGGAAGAGGAACTTTGTCCTTCACCTGTTTCATGAAGTTAGGTAGGTAATGGTTTCCCCTGACGTTAAGTCCAGTCGTGACCGATTCTGGGGGTTGGTGCTCATCTCCATTTCTAAGCCGAAGAGCTGGCATTGTCCATAGACGTCTCCAAGGTCATGTGGCTGGCATGACTGCATGGAGCACTGTTGCCTTCCCACTGGAGCGGTACCTATTGATCTACTCACATGTGCATGTTTTTGAACTACTAGGTTCCAGGAAACAAAGGCAAGAACTTGAGAATATTTGAATCATGAACTTGAGAGCAGAGACAGGAGAGCCATCCCTTATGGCAATGCTGTCTCCTCTGAAAGGCACGAATCTAGCACTCCTTAATTTAAGCCTGACCAAATAGCCATGATATTATGTCGAATGCACCTGGACTTCAAGGTCTTAGCACGGATTCTCTCAGGGCATCTAATTAATATATTTTTCACTCCCTCTGTTCTCAAGCCTAATTTAGGTTCTCGTGAAAACTCCCCATCAGCTGAACGCAGTTTCCTTGGGACTCTCACTTTCTCCTGTTGCCTGGGAATGAGTCCAGGAATCCAAAACATCAGCCTTATCTGGCTGCAGTTCTCTCCTAACACTGACAGACTCTACTTTGAAAACCATAAAATTCCTTATTCTCTGCAATTTCAGTAAAATCTGAAACACCTACTTCTCTTTACTTATTTATTTCCCCCCTATCTCCCTCCCTCCCTTCTTTCCTTCTTGTCTTCTTCCCTCCCTTCGTTTCTTCCTGTTTCTTCCTTTTCCCCCTCTCTTCTTCCACTCTTCCTTCCTTCCTTCCTTCCTTCCTTCCTTCCTTCCTTCCTTCCTTCCTTCCTTCCTTCTTTTTCCTGTCTGTCAGACCAGGAAGGGGAAGTCCAGCCCCTTCTGCAGGCCACATGGAAGCCCTTTGTGGGCCGCATCCAGTCCATGGGTTACTTGTTGTGCAGACCTGGTGTGTAGGGACCATCAGCCAGAAAAATAGTAAACTATTGCCTATGTAGCTTTGCTTGTGCATATGCCCATCCCTTCCTGTGAGCTGGTGCCTTTCTCCAGGAAGTTCCAAAGGAAGAAGAAAGATCAGAGTAAACAAGTTAGGTCATTGGTATCACTTGTGCCAAGTAGGTGTGGAAGGTGAGGAAGACCCTCAGCCATTGGTCAATTTGAGATAAGCCGAGATATAAATTCTTTGTTTGCTATGCACATGCTGTGACAGCCATTTGCATGTTACAGCCGACCCCTGTTTTTCCTTATCATCAGCTGTGATAACAATAAAAGGCTTTTTTTAAATTGCTCTCCAGGAATTCTCTCCTTTACTTCCCCTCCGGGCTAGTCTCCAACAGTGTAGACTCATACAATGCAGTGTAATGCAATGAAGCTCCATTATATGAGTCTGGACTGACTATATAATGCCATTTCAAACCTTTGCAGATGGGGCCTTTCTTTCTGTAGCATGCTGTAGTACCTAGTACGTTAACTCCATAGCTTTGCTGTTATATTTGATAGTATTAAGTTTGCTGGTAAGTTAGCCGTGTAGTTTTAGTTTTATCGCTTTCTTTCCCGTGTTTTCTCTTTTGAATGAAAATAAGACAAAACAAAGAACAAGTTGGGCAAAACGAAGGCACCGGAGACCATGGCTATGGAACAAGCTCACAGTTGAAATCCTTTCTGGGTCATGAAAGTGTTTCCTCAAAGCCACATTAAGCAAGTTCCAACATGAGGGCAAAGGAGCGAAGCCGTGAATGCAAGGGCTGGTGCCTGGAGAGACATTTGTCTCTGTCTCTGGGCTTATAAATCCGAGGAG
Organism: Anolis carolinensis; assembly: GCF_035594765.1. Lineage (NCBI taxonomy): Eukaryota > Metazoa > Chordata > Lepidosauria > Squamata > Anolidae > Anolis > Anolis carolinensis. The sequence continues at coordinate 367,094,745 of NC_085841.1, forward strand.
GAGAGCGAGGCTAAACAGGAATGCAAATGGGCCCCGTCCAGTCAATAAGGGCATCGATTTCCAGGCCTGGGAAAGGACCGGAGGTGTTTTCTCCTGATGAACTCCCCAAACCACCACAGATGCCGCTCTTGTGATGATGATGCCGGCGGAGAGGGAAAAACAAGGCCATGATTGACACCCCAGGTTTGGGCTGCAAAAGGCCATTTGGCCTGCCTTCTCGGGCTCAGGAAGAGGGAGCCAGACATTAGAGTTGGAAGGGACTCCCAAAGGCGATCTAATCCAAACCCTATTCTTCTGGGCAGGAAGACACAATCCAAGCCCTCCTGACAGATGGCTATACAGCCTCTGTTCAAAAACATCCAAAAAAAGGAGGCTTCAAAGGACCCCAGATTCCATTAGACTTGGAAGGGGCTCACAAAGGCCATCCAGTCCAACCCCCTTCTGTCCTTCTGCAGGAAGACACAATCCAACCCCTCCTGAGAGATGGCCATACATCTTTTGCTTAGAAACCGTCAGAAAAAAAAGGCTTCACCAGATTTCAAGGCAGCCACAGATTCCATTAAGAGTTGGAAGGGGCTCACAAAGGCCATCCAATCCAACCCCCTTCTGTCTTTCTGCAGGAAGACACAATCCAACCCCTCCTGAGAGATGGCCATACATCTTCTGTTTAGAAAGCATCAGAAAAAAAGGCTTCACCAGATTTCAAGGCAGCCACAGATTCCATTAGAGTTGGAAGGGGCTCACAAAGGCCATCCAATCCAACCCCCTTCTGGCCTTCTGCAGGAAGACACAATCCAATCCCTCCTGACAGATGGCCATATAGCTTCTGCTTGGAACCCTCCAGAGAAGGCGTATCCACCAGGCTCTCAGCTAACGTCTTCTAATAGCTCTAAGTCTGAGGATGTTCTTCTTAATGTTTAGGTGGAATCTCTTTTCTTTTTTAATGATAATAATAATAATAATAATAATAATAATAATAATAATAATAATTATTATTATTTTCAAAGTTTACACATTGCAACATAACTATTGATATACAAAGCCACACACCAACAGTAGTAATTGGACACTTTCTAATAATAGTAAAACCTATATGTCTTATTTGAAAGAAAACTTCCCGACCCTACACTGAGATAAACCCTTATGCTGCTGAACTGCTGACCTGAAGGTTGACCATTCGAATCTGGTCATGGTGAACTCCTGCTCTTAGCATTAGCTCCTGCCAACCTAGCAGTTCGAAAACATGCAAATGTGAGTAGATCAATAGGTACCACTTCGACAGGAAAAGGCAAAAAGACACTCAAAGCAGTCATGCTGGCCACACGACCAGGAGGGGTCTATGGACAACACAGGCTCCTTGGCTTGGAAATGGAGAAGAGCACCTCCTGCAGAGCTGGAAATGAAAGGAGAAGCCTTTGCCTTTGTCTGTGTATTTGTGGCTCACGGTATTTCATTGCAACAAGGCACTGGAATGTGGGTTTCTGTGAGTTTTCCAGGCTGTCTGGCCATGTTCCAGACACATTCTCTCCTGACCTTTCGCCCACATCTATGGCAGGCATCCTCAGAGGTTGTGAGGTCTGTTTGATTCCAGCCATGAAGCCTTCGATGACAGATGGAATAATACTTTCTTTCCAGTGCCTGGAATCCCTTTTCTGGAGTTGGAACCCTTGGCTCACTGCTGTGGGATCCTTGGAGCAGCACCTTTGGCTCTAATTTTTCAATGAATGTCTAATAAGGTCTCAACTGATTCAATATAGTTTGTGGCAGCCACGAAAATGAAGTTTCTGGAGCATAACAACTACTTTCAAAGTAATAATAATGTATTTATTGCATACCTCCTTGTGGTCCCACGTGGGGTGCAACATGAGATAAAACAAAAACATTGTTAATGTATGTTTATTTGCATGCATGTTTGATCCACAAAGGCTCCTCCTTGGATCTGCAGAACATTTCTACTGCATGTAATATCACATGGTATAATCACATGTATTTACTATCAGGAACGTCAAGGGCACATGAAAGGAAGACCGCAGCATAAACACGCTTTTTGTGAGGATATTGGTTTTAATTCCGAAATGTTCCTAAACATTAACTCACTCGGTGCACAGAGATTTGCATGAGATGCACAGACCCATCAAGATTCAACCAAAAACTGGCGGATGGAGAGGGAGGTGGATAGAGGATGATGGGAGCTGGAGTCCAGTCACATCCGGAGGACCATGTGAATCCCAACCAAGGTGGATCTGAAATTAAACTTGGAACACATACCCTCCTCTGTGATCCATGGTGACATTAGTGGATTATGGGAGTTAGAGTCAGGTCACATCCAAATTGCCACTCCATTCGCATCCATGACTGAGGGTAAGGCTCTCATAACCAATCAGATAACTCAACCTACTTGTCAGGTTGCATCTCCCAACATCTTTACACTTCACTCAACAGCTGTGGATGATGGGAGTTGTATCTCAACATGATGACTGGGACACCTGACCTTTCATGTGCCAATTAGGTGCGGTTGACCTTCTAACTGAGGACAATTCTGAGTTGCAACCCAGCCAGATCTGGGGATGATGGGAATTGAAGCCGGGGCGAACCAGGGATGATGGCTTGTAGATCTGGGCTGGTGGGAATTCCAAGGTTTTGGAACTGGGTTTTCTGATGTGGGGCCATTGCACATAGCTGCCCATTGCACACTCTCTCTTTTGTTGACATTTGGGCTGCAGCTTTGATGTCTCAGTCCAGTTGTACCGCATGAGGGTCATGTAGGGTCGTGTAGCGAAACCAATGCACAGGTGATATGCTTGGGCAACCCAATTCTAGTGTAGCATCTCCACCAAGAGTTTTGTTTCGACAGCGACTAGTTCTCCTTGTGCTGATCATGGCAGCATTGGGAATATTATCTCTCTTCTTGCTCTGGAGGCACAGCCCCCCGTGGCGCCATTGTTGGTGCCGCATAATAAACGTGTAATCCTGATTAAATAAAATAAATAAATAAAATAAAATAAAATAAAATAAACGTGATTTTCGGCCAGAGACAGATCCCGTGCTATTTAATTGCAAGGATTATCCCTCGCCAAAGGACGTTTTATCATCGCGCTCTTCTGAAAGGCCTGAGTCAAAAATATCCCCTGATGAAGAAACCCGAGAACCTGCGATGACTTATGAATGCAAATGAGCCCCACAACGTCCGCGACACCCTCCGTCATTATCGATTGCCAGCCGAGCGCGTCTTTCTTCTCGTTCAGCTTTTTGCCCATCTTGCGGGCGGGATTACGCACCTTGCCATTTAATTAATCCTGTTGTAAACATCAACATCTGCACACTGGTCCTGCCGTCATTGCACCCCGTACCTGCTTTCGGCTTACCAATGGGAGAAATCCATTAGCCAAGCTGGTTCATTAAAACCTGCACACCTGCACATTCCTAATTGGCACATGAAAGAGCCTCTCCCCACCTGAGCATCTCCGAATGTCTACAATGCTGACAAATCAACTTTTGCAAAGGAAAGAAGGACCAGAAGTGGAAGGAAGAGTGTCTCTGGCTCTCATTTGCAACACCGTCATCATTACTGTTATCGAACAATTTAAAGGATCGAGGATAGTGAGATCCGGACCGCGGATAGTGAGATCCAGACCGTGGACTGCGGATAGTGAGATCTGGACTGCGGATAGTGAGATCAGGACTGCGGATAGTGAGATCCGGACCGCGGATAGTGAGATCCAGACCGTGGACTGCGGATAGTGAGATCTGGACTGCGGATAGTGAGATCCGGACTGCGGATAGTGAGATCAGGACCGCGGATAGTGAGGTCCGAACCGCGGATAGTGAGATCAGGACCGCGGATAGTGAGATCCGGACTGCGGATAGTGAGATCCGGATCGCGGATAGTGAGATCTGGACCGCGGATAGTGAGATCCAGACTGCGGATAGTGGGATCCAGACCGCAGATAGTGAGATCAAGACCACGGATAGTGAGATCCGGACTGTGGATAGTGAGATCCAGACCGTGGATAGTGAGATCCGGACCGTGGATAGTGAGATCCGGACCACAAATAGTGGAACCCCGAAGCATGGATACTGAGTCCTGTTAAGCAGGTGGTCAGTACCGGCAGTGGGCCACCTGTGGATCCATGTGCCTGGCGAGACAAAGAAGATAAATCCAATATTCCCCAATTAACCAATCTTACCAAGTTGAAGAAAAATCCACCTTGCTGGGAGCTGTCAAGTGTTGGAAGGCAATGTCTCCAAGTCTTGAACGACAAATAAGCTTTCCAGTGTGTGGAACCATCTTCTCCAACAAAGACCCCAGCTCCTTTCTTAAAGTTTGTACTAAAGCCCGGAACTGTTGGAAATAGCAACTTCTTAAACCTCTCACTGTTTGATTTATTAATTTATATATTTGCTAACCTGTATTCTACATGTATGTTGATTTGCCAGTTTGACTTACCTCTTTGGTGTGGGAGGAGCTATAAACATGTGATTGTACTGAGCATGTTCAGACGCAAGACTCCATTTTGTGTTCAGTTCTGTCCTTCATCTCAGTGGAGGAGATGCCTGTCTGGTTGGACTTCAGTAGAGAAGAATGATTACGGACTTCAGTGAGTACAACTATACTAAAAGACTATGGACTATTGATTAAGAATGATATTCAGCACAGATTAAGATGTGTATTATTCAGCACAGCGAACCTACATTTATCTGTAACTGAACTTCAATAAGAAATGTGCCTGTATGGTGAATTTATGCAAAATGTTTATGAGTAAACAAGATATGTTATTTTTCAGAGAAGACTTTTTTAAATCTCTGAGTGCATATTTTAAACTAAGAGGTTTTGAGGGAGTGTATATCTTTTGGGCAACTTCAACTGCAAAGAAACAACCATCCTCTGTTAACCAAATATATATTTGTAGTGCCATGTCTTTATCCTTGGCAGTTTAAAGACATGGTTCTTCAGTTTAACAGCTGAGTTACCTGTGTGCCATTACATGGATGCTTATGAATATCACTTGTTCAAAGGGTTGACTTCTAACAAGTTCATGCTTTTCATGACTAGTGGTTTTCCAAAGGTGGTCTCCACATATTCATGGAGATTCACATTTGCCAAACGGATATGTGCCCAGAGAATGGGTGGAGTTATTTTCCAATAGGTCATGCAATAAGAACAGATCCATCATCTCACTGACATAAAGTCCAGATGCAACTCCTGCAGAAAAACGATTGCCTTCCTTCCTGCTGGCAAACATTTTTTTTATTATTATTTATAGTATTTATATTCCGCCCTTCTCACCCCGAAGGGGACTCAGAGCGGATTCCAATGAACACATATATGGCAAACATTCAATGCCAACAGACAAACAACATTCAGTTTTAGACAGACACAGAGGCATTTTTAACATTTTTAACATCTTTCCAGCTTCACGATTCCGGCCACAGGGGGAGCTGTTGCTTCACCGTCCATTGGTGGCTGTTCTTCCTCATTCTTTTCCTCGTGAGCAGTTTTATGGTGTTGTAGATTAGTTAAATTAGCCTCCCGCATAAAGCGTACCTAAATTTTCCCTACTTGACAGATGCAACTGTCTTTTGGGGCTGCTAGGTCAACAGCAAGCCAGGGCTATTTTTTTTTTAATGGTCGGAGGCTTAACCCGACCCGGGCTTCGAACTCATGACCTCTCGGTCAGTAGTGATTTATAGCAGCTGGTTACTAGCCAGCTGCGCCACAGCCCGGCCCCTAAACATAAACATACAAAGCAAGGAAACATGCTATTTCATGGCAATATCTTGGGGTGGTTGTGTGTGGCTTTGCAACCTGCCTGGGTGCATAACAACAACAACAACAACAACAACAAGATAGGAATGATAGGCTACCTGCCCCTCCTCAAAGCTCAAGGTGAGTTAAAATACACAGGTGAGAAACAAAAATGTTAAAACCAATAAATTAAAAGGCATAGGCATAGAATGAAGCAGATTAGAATCCCCTTTAATGACCGGAGGGGAAGTTTTGCAGCATCCGCACCCCATGCATCACAGCCTGGCCATGTGGGCATCGGGAGAAACGAGCCCTTCTTCCCGTGTTAATGAACAGCCCCGAGCAGCCACAGGACGGCTGTTCATTCCTGTTCCTCTTGCAGAGCCACAAATTCATCTCAGTGCAGCATCCTGCCTATTATAAGAAAATTGATCTTTAAGGAACCGGCTCTGGATTAGACTGGAAGGAAGGAAAACAAGGCTCCCTATTATGCATGGCTTGCGCTTTATTATTGACTCCTTAATAGCTTTCCTCCCTCCTCCGGGAAGAGGAGGTCCAACCGGGAGAGATGGCTGGTACTACATTTAGGAAGAAGAAAGGAAATGCATGGATATAGGACGGGTGACCCTTGGCTTGGAAATGGTCAATGTGTTGGGAATCTATGAGCGGTTAGACTCAAAAATAACCCTCTTTCTGAGGGAGATTCCCCGAAATATAGCAGAGTGGCAGAAGCACGCCTTCCAAACAGCAGAAACTTACGTGAAGCGAGTTTAGGGAAGCCTTTCTTCTTAGGATGGCAAAGGATTGCAAAGTCAGCTTAAAAGTTCAAAAGGTATTTATTGCGGTAAAATCCATTGTAGATAGAAAAAGGTTTTGGAGCTAACTAGCTGTCTAAACTAGCACTAAGGACGGTAAGCAGGTAAAAATAACAAAGAATATCTAAATAGCTACATTTTGCCAGTAGAGAGGGCAAAACGTGTTCCTCTCATGCAGAAGACAAAGGAGGAAGAATGGCGACCACGGCATGGTCAGAGCCTTCTTTTGGGGCAATACAAATTCCAGTCTAAATAGAGGAAGTTCCCTCATCCCTGAAGAGGTCACATTGCTAAAACAACAAGGTGAAGGGGTGGATGTAAACAGGAAAGAAGACAGAAACCAGCAAAGCCTATCTGAGCATGCATGGGATTATAGAGAAGTTTCCCTGAGTCTTATCTATCCACTACATATCTAATAGATAGGACTTGTGTAGTCCAGGATGATTTCCAACACAATGTGAAGGGCATCTGGGACTCTTAGGAGACTGCAAACTGAACATGAGTCAGTAGTGTGATGTGGCAGCTAAAAAGGCCAATGCGATTCTGGTCTGTATGCATAGGAGTGTCATCATCATAGATGATGCATCGTGGGCCATGAGTCTGACTGTCTCCCAAGATCAGAGTCTTGGTGGTGGGTCCATAAGTAACTGTGGAGACCTATTCTGGATGTGCATGGTCTTTCTGTACATACATTTCCAGGCGGAAGGTGGTCCCAACAAGGGTTGGCTTGATGCTCCTTCCTCTTCTTGGTACATTTACCCCTTTCGCCCTCCATGTGAGCCTCTTCAAAGTCCATAGCACTGTTCATCACAGCTGAATTCCAGTTAGATCAGTGGTTCTCAACCTTCCTAATGCCACGACCCCTTAATACAGTTTCTCATGTGGTCATGACCCCCAACCATAATCATAGAATCATAGAATAGTAGAGTTGGAAGAGACCTCATGGGCCATCCAGTCCAACCCCCCGCTAACAAGCAGGAAATCGCATTCAAAGCACCCCAACAGATGGCCATCCAGCCTCTGCTTAAAAGCCTCCAAAGAAGGAGCCTCCACCACAGCCCGGGGGAGAGAGTTCCACTAATATTATTTTTGTTGATACTTCATAACTATTTTTGCTACTGTTATGAATCGTAATGTAAATATCTGATATACAGGATGTATTTTCATTCACTGGACTACATTTGAAACAAATAACTGATACGCCCAAATTTGAATGCTGGTGAGATCGGGGGGGGGGGGGGTTGATTTTATTATTTGGGAGTTGTAGTTGCTTGGATTTATAGATAACCTATAATCAAAGAGCATTCTGAACTCCACCAATGATGGAATTGAACCATTCTTGGCACCCAGAACTCCCATGGTCAACAGACAATTGTGGAAGGATTTGGTGGGCATTGACCTTGGGTTTTGGAGTTGTAGTTCACCTACATCCAGAGAGCACTGTGGACTGAAACAATGATGGATCTGGACCAAACTTGGCACGAATACTCAATATGCCCAAATGTGAACACTGGTCGAGTTTGGGGAAAATAGACCTTGACATTTGGGAGTTGTAGTTGCTGGGATTAATAGTTCACCTACAATCAAAGAGCATTCTGAACCCCACCAATGATAGAATTGGGCCAAACGTCCCACACAGAACCCCCATGACTAACAGAAAATACTGGAGGGATTTGGAAGGACTTGACAGTGATTTAGGGGAGATGTAGTTCACCTACATCCAGAGAGCACTGTGAATTAATATGTGTTTTCTGATGGTCTTTGACAACCCCTCTGACACCCCTTCACGTCCCGACCCCCAGGTTGAGAAACGCTGAGTTAGATGCTCAAGACCAGGGCTTCCCAGTTCTCTCTCGGTGTCTGTGCCACAGTTTTTAAGGCTGGCTTTAAGCCCATCTTCAAATCTCTTTTGCTGTCCACCGACATTCCAATTTCCATTCTTGAGCTGAGAGTAAGGCAATTTCTTTGAGAGATGGAGTGCAATGCCTAGTACCAATGAAGTCATAGTTTTGCTTGATTCTGCTTTGCTGAGACCTCACCTAGATAGCCCGGTGTCCAGTTCTGGGCAAAGCCATTCCAGATGTGGCCAAGATGGAAGCTGTCAAGAGAAGACCTTGAAATTGTGACTTCTTCTGGGAGATACAGCTGAGGATATTGGAGGAAAGAAGTTTGGAGGAACTTTAGTTTGGAGGAAAGAACCCCCTTCTTAGCAGGGGGTTGGACTAGATGGCCCATGTGGTCTCTTCCAACTCTACTATTCTATGATTCTATGATTCTAGAAGCCCAAGAGAAGGGGACACAATGTTTAAATATTGGAAAGGAGGTCGTGAAGAGGTGTCATAAATAATTTAGAAAGCATTCATTCCTACATTCATACATTACCATCTCTTTTTCCTTCTCCTGGAAAAGAGGCCCTGAACATAGACCAGATTGCCTTCCCTGCACATCTGCCATTCTGCGAATACACCGCCTTCCTCCGTCCCTTGGAGAAGATCGGCAGGTGGACCAGACTCCTCCAGTCTGCCACAATTTTAGGAAAATTATAAGGTCTCTTATACAGAAAATTCTTGCTGATGTTGTTCCAAAAAGTTGTCAATGAGCGACAAGTTGTTTTCCAGCTAAAACATGCTGACTGTGTAAGTACCAGACAGATGTTGGACGTTTGTTCAGATTTCATGTCATTATATAGTTTTTGTCTATGTGGGTTTAAATTATTGATATGTTGGGTTTAATTCATTGATCTTAGCTTTATTTTGATGTTAGGTTTAACGGCTGTTTTCATATGTGAGGTTTTCCTGGGACTTTATGTCAGTATTTGTTTGTTTTATGGAGGCACTGAATGCTTGTATGTTGGATGTTGGAATCCGCCCTGAGTCCCCTTGCAGAGATAGGCAGGGCAGAATGCAAATAAAGTTTTATTATTTGATACACAAGAAGATGAGTACATAGCAAACAAGATCCCTATGCTGACTTTTGTATTGGCTCATACGTCGGACACTTCCCAAGTGTCTAGGGCTGTGTGATGTATCGGTGAATAATGCAGGCAGATCCAAATTGGGTGGCATTTTGCAGCTGACAGATGATAATTTTGTCAGCGCTGATTGTGTTTAAGTGCAGGCCAAGGTCTTTAGGCATTGCACCCAGTGTGCCGATCACCACTGGGACCACTTTGACTGGCTTGTGCCACAGTCTTTGCAGTTTGATCTTTAAATCCTGGTATTGTGTCAGCTTTCCAGCTGTTTTTCTTCAATCCTGCTGTTCCCTGGGATTGCAAGATCGATGATTCATACTTCGTTTTTTGACACAATTGTGAGGTCAGGAGTATTGTGCTCCAAAACTCTGTCTGTCTGAATTTGTAAGTCCCAGAGTAGTTTGACATGTTCATTTTCTATAACTTTTTCAGGCTTGTGATCCCACCAGTTCTTTGTCACAGGTATTTATTGTTGTTGTTGTTGTTGTTGTTGTTGTTGTTGTTGTTGTATGACACAGCAAACAACATAGATATGCTGGATTTCATATCACAAAATCACAAGTCGAACATTTCCCAAGTGTCTAGGACTGTGTGATGTATTTTCGGATGATGTGTGCAGATCCCAGTCGGGTGGCCTTTTGCAGTTGGCAGATCGTAATTTTGTCAATGTCTATTGTTTCCAAATGCCGGCTGAGATCTTTTGGCACGGAACCCAGTGTGCCCATCACCACCGGGACCACCTGCACTGGTTTCTGCCAGAGTCTTTGCAGTTCAATCTTGAGGTCCTGATAGCGGCTGAGTTTTTCCTGTTGTTTTTCGTCAATGCGACTGTCACCTGGGATGGCAACATCAATGATCCAAACCTTTTTCTTTTCCACAACTGTGATGTCTGGTGTGTTGTGTTCCAGAACTTTGTCAGTCTGGATTCGGAAGTCCCACAGTATCTTTGTCAGCAGTTCAGCAACTTTTAATTACAGTCCATGAATTCTTCACTTTCTTTAGCAGTTTTCCAGGCCGCATTCCTTAGGATGGCATCTCTAGGCTATATAGGGCCCAGCCATACACCTTCCGCACAATTTCATTCAAAGCACACATCTTTCATTCACCACAGAGTGAGGGGCAAGGCTGGTTTTCTCTTGCTCTTGAGGTCACAGATTCAACTTTCAAGAAATGGGATTCTACCTAAACATTAGGAAGAACTTCCAGATGACTAGAACTGTTTGACAACACACTATGTCTCCTTGAGTGTCTGCTGGAGTCTCCTTCCTTCTCTGGAGGTCTTTAAACAAGGCTGGATGGCCATCTGTTGGGAGGGCTTGGATGCCTGGCAGAAAGGGGTTGGATTCCCAAGTCTTATGATTCTGTGGTTAGGACTCAGCTTGGAGACCATCAATGAATCCCAGGTGCTTTGGGCTGTATTTCAAGGGAAGAACCTGGCAAGACCACCTTTCTGAGGACCCCCTTCCTTGGAAAGTCCTACAAAACCCATGTTGTCACTCTAAGTCAAGAGGCGGGTAGAAGACACATGGAGCCCGCAGTTACTTACATTTCTCTTGTGGACAGTAAATTGAGCTGCCGAAATGGGTTTCTAACATTCTTATAAGACCCGATGTCTCTGCTTGTTTTTGCTTCTTTCTTCTCCTGCAGCCATTTGGCTGATGCGTATACGGAAAATATCAGCATACAGAATGGAAACCTCGGGATTTTAATTTTGGAAATTAACTTTCAAACATGCCGGAGGGTTCCCATCACAATCAAAGGTCCTCTAAATGAGCATTTTCTGAGTTTTCCTCCATCTCGGAATTGACACAAATTAAACTGAAAAGGGCCTTTCATACGCTGCCAAGTTTCAAGTCAATCTGTCAATCTATTTTCTGAACCAAGTCCCTGCTATGGTTTGCAATAATAGTGGAAACTATTCCAAGCAGCCCTTAACATGGAGCCAGACTCTGCATTCCTATCCATTTTGGAATGTAAACGAGGATGTCTGACCAAGGGCAAAAAATTGCACTAATCAATGCAATAAATGGATAACACTTTGAAACATTGAAACAATTCAAATGCACGCTCTCTAGTGCAGGAGTTCTAGTTCTATTCCCAAAAATTCACTTTACTAAAGAAAATTCCCAGTTGAGATGGGAAAAGCACAGAAAAGTATTTGCCCAGAGAACACAATTAGGAATTCAAAAGGTTGAAAAGGAGTCTTTAGGTCTGGCAGATTGTACCATCTTGGTCTCCATTCTCTGGACACCTTCCAGTTTGTCTGTCTTCTCGTTGAATTGTTTTGCCCAGAACTGGACACAGGGTTATTGTTCCAAGTAAGATCTGAACCAAAGTGGAACAGAGTGGGCCCATCCACACAGTACCTTTATCTCAGGAGCCCCCGGTTCAAAATGGTGGGTGACCAAATGACGTCCCCTGAAAACATGGTTGGAATTGCCAAAGTGCTAAAAATGTGAGATTTTCATTTGCGGGAATATCCCAGTCTTGGAGGGAAGATGCAGATATTTGAATCTCCATATGTCCCTACACTTGGAAAATACATGATATTTTAATGTCCATTTGTTCCCAGGTTATATATGTTGGTTCCTGGTTATTGTATCTTAAAAACATGTAGACGAGAGGGTGAAAACTTTATCTTGGCAAGAGAAACGTCATCCTCCACACATTTAATGAAGTTTGTGACACACCAACAAAGGTTTTGCCATGTAGTCAACTTTCCCCATGTGTTTATAATAAAAGCAATAAGGAACAGAAATGTATAAGCCAGGAACAACACCCCATTGTTGCACAAGTACATGACCAAACAGATGACCATGAAGCCTCTGAAAGAGAATAATAATGGCAAAGTTCTGTTCCTGGCTTGATAGTGTCCATTCCTGTTTAGTAGTGTAGTCCTGACTTTGAAAGTAATGGTCCTGTTCCCCAAACTTGGTTTGTGTGCCACAAACTTCATTCAATGTGTGGAGGATGAAGTTTCTCTTGCCAGGTCAAAGTTTTCTCCCTCTTGTCAACTTTTGCCATCTTTTCAGGATGAAAGCAATGAGGAATAGATATGGATGACCCAGGAACAAAACTTGTACAAATGATGCGCATATTCGCACCTGGGCATTTAACATTTTTTAAAGCCAAAATTTCCAGCGGACGTCCTGTGGTGGCCATCATGTAGGCTTCAAACACGTAACAAAACAGCAAGTTTGGACAGCACAGGCAGAAATCCTGGGACCAACAGGTCTGTATGGATCTGCTCTCAGGTCCCAGGTTTTTTATCTCCTCTTGGAAACCCGCAATTTGGTGCTGTGTGGAAGTGCCCTAAGACTTCTAGATCCCTTTCTCGTGGACTCTTTCTAAGCCAGGTGTTCCTATTGTGGTGCATTTCATTTGTATTGCCTTAATGTAGTCCCGTACATTGCTCCCGGCTCTCCCTCCTGTGAGGGTCCTGCCATTGTTCATTCCCAGATGGTGCGCAGTTCTCCACCAGCGCTTTCCAGGTGCCATGATTGACTGGCATTGCATTCCCCCTCTCCTGGATTGTATAATGCGGCTGTAAAGAGGCGCATGTGATGACAGCACATTGGCATTCAGTAGACAGGTGGAACTACATGAGCGCAAAGTTGGATGGCAGCCCGCGTCTTGCCCGAAGACCTCCCAACTTTTCTTCTGGGCCGAAGTTCGACGCATAGCATTTGCGCAGGCAGCGGCCCCGCTTGCCCTGTGGGCCTTGGCAGCTGGCCGTGCTTTGGAAGGGAGGTTGCCTGAGCGCATGCCGGAGCCATAAAGAGCACATCAGGATTTCCAGCGATGCTGGGGCACATCTGCCGCCACCGCGCAATGGGCCATAAACAGATCCTCGGGCGGCACTCGGCTCCGCCGTGTCAGAAATCCATCAGTCGAAAGCGTCCATAAACAGGCCTCATTATGATTGACTGCAGGGCACCGAGGAAACAAAGCTGAAACGGCAGTGGCAGGGGTGTCCCGAAATGCAGATTTACGCTAAACATCATGGGCGGAGGAGCGACCAGTGGGCTGATTATTATGCCTGGAAAGATCCCTCCACCCAGACCTTGCAAGGAAGATGGCGAAATGTCCATCAAGGCTGTCCTTGGCACACAAATGCCCCAAATAGGCCTCTGAACCCCTTGCTATTCAAAGGTAGGAGTGAAATGCAAGGCTGTCAATATTTTATGTTGTTGTTAACATAATGTCCTGTATTTATCACTTGATTAAAAAGATCAGTCCAATCCAACCCCCTTCTGCAGACAGCAAGACACAATCCAAACCCTCCTGACAGATGGCCATCCAGCATCTTTGCAAAGGGACCTCCAAAAGCCATCTAATCCAATCCAAACCACCTCTTGCCAGATAGCAGGACACAATCCAAACCATCCTGACAGAAGTCCATCTAACATCTTTGCAAAAAATCCCCAAAGATGATGATAATAATAATAATAATAATAATAATAATAATAATAATAACTTTATTTTTATATCCCGCCCCATCTCCCCGAAGGGATTTGGAGCGGCTCACATGGGGCCATGCCCGACGTCAATACAGCAATCATAAAACAGTAAAATAAAATTCCACATGATGGCTTTTAGTCATCCCTTCTTGACATATTATAATAGGCGCATGGACGGCATTACGTATATTCTTGTAAAAGTGTCTCAACTCTCCTGTTCGGCTCTCAGAAGTCGCCTTTGTGAAAATGTCTTTGCATGAGTAGACGTCACGCCTTCTAAAGGTTAGAGCCATTAGGCCGAATATTACCTTTTTCTTTCTGGGCCAGGTAACCTTTTACCTAACGGGTGTGACACAAGGCGGCCCTGTTTCCGTGTCGAGGCCGAGATCCCTCCCGACGGAGGCCCATCCTTCCCTTGCCGTAACGCTGGCGTTTCTCCGACTCCCTTGTCCCCGAATGGTCCCCCGCAGAGACGTGAAATGCAAAACGACAAACAAGAATAATCTGTTTTCCACTCAAGCGTTTCATAGGAAAATGGGGCAGCACATCATATAAATCAAACAAAAACTGCTGTCATTAGCCGGGTGCCTTTCATTCCTCGGATTTGGTGGAGAAAAAGACCGTGGGCTCCTAGCAGCTCCGGCTATCGCTAAATGCAATTATTTGCCAGGAGAAGGATTGGAAATAAAAGGAAGATGGCAGGAGTCCCGGGGAAAAGGAAGCTCCGCGCCTGCCGTGACATTACGGATTAATTCTTTTCAAGCTGTTCCCTCCAAATGGGTCTCTTGGCCTTTTTGTGTGGGCAGAAAGTGCGGACCCCTTCGCGACAGCCCAAAATAAACTGCCAAGCCAAGTGCCTTGGCATCACGTCTCCGTCACCTTTGATAGAGATCCACTTTGGGTCTCAGTCGAAAGAGAAGAGCAATTTGGAAATAAATAACATGATGGGGATGGTGACGATAATGACTCTCCCGTTTCGTTTTCTAGCAAGACAAATTGGAGCGTGGCTTCGCTTCAAAGATGAGAAACATGTTCTTGTATTGCACATCTCATACATCGGGCACATTTACACTGTAGAATTTGTGCCGTTTGATCCTTCTTCAGCTGTCCTGGCTCAATGTTATGGCATCCTGGGATTTGTAGTTTTGCATGGTCTTTAGCCTTCCCTGCCAAAGAAGGATGGTGCTTTATCAAACTACAGATCCCAGGATTCCATAGCATTGAGCCAAGGAAACTAAAGCGGTGTCAAACTGTATTCATTCCGTAATGTAGACGCACCCGAAATACAACTTCTTTGTAAGGAGGAGAGGCATGTGCTTGCATTCTATTAAGCTAAGTAAACAAAAGATTCCCCCAGGCAGGAAGCAGCCAGGCTTTGAAGCTGCAAGGCCATTCAATGCTAATCAGGGTGGCCAATGGCAGCATTCACACTCGTCTCAGGCAGACAAGAGTTCTTTCTCCCACCTTGGACATTATTCCACAGATATATAAACTTCACTTGACTAGTTTCCAACAGACCTCACAACCTCTGAGGATGCCTGCCATAGATGTGGGCAAAATGTCAGGAGAGAATGCTTCTGGAGCATGGCCAATACAGCCTAGAAAACTCACAGCAACCCAGCCATGAAAGCCCTCCAGTAACAAACAGGTTAACCATCCCTTATCTGGAAATCTGAAATCTGGAATGCTTCCATTTGTATACCTGGATTACCAACAGAAGTTGGATCGATTACCCCATATAATGCATTTCAACAATATATGATCAATGCAGATGCTTATAATGCAGTTCAATGCAGTTCAATATGCACAATAGGCGCCGGACTGTATTATATGGCAGCATAGATCCAGCTAGCTTTGATTTATGCACAAAAATCATTCAAAACATCATACATAAAACTCCCCCCAGGTTCTATGTGTAAATTGCAGCATGAGAAATAAGCGAATTCCATGTTTAGACTTGGATCCTAAGGTATCTTATTATGTAACTAGCTTTGCCCGGCCACCCGTTGCTGTGGCTTATGGGAATCCTTTGTTGGCCAGGTGGAATAGCAGTGAATAGCCTTGCAGTCTTAAAGCCTGGCCGTTTTCTGGAGTAGCTGCAGCTTTTTGTTGTATGAATGTAGAGCCATGGATGAGGGGTTGTGCTGCCAAGTTTAGTGTTTTTGGGATGTGTAGTTTTGTTGTTTTGTCCTAGGCCGAAATTTCATTACCCTTTTATATATATAGATTGCAAGGACTCCCCAACCCAAAAAAGAAAATCAAAATCCAGAGCACTCCTGGTCCCAAGCATTTTGGATCAGGAATACCCCAAACCTGGCAGGAATGGACCTCTTTCTCTCGATGCACGGCAGCCAAGAACACCAAAGGTGCATCTCCACTTTAGAATTAATGCAGTTTGGCACCACTTTTGTTGCAACGGCTCAATCCTATGGCAAAGTGCGTTTGTTCTATAGTGTAGGTGCAGAGGCGGTCCAACCATAAGGCGAAATAGGCATTTGCCTGTGGCGCCATCGCCCCGGGGGCACCATCGTCCTGGGAGGAGGGCACCGCTCTCCACCTCCTTCTCTTTCGGGCCTTCCGGCCAGCGCAGACCCACCTTCGCACCATGCAAGCCCACCTTTGGGGCCTTCAGAGATTGTGAGGTCTGTAGGAACTTGGAAGCTAGGTATGTGGGGTTTATATATCTGTAGAAGGTCCAGGGTGGGAGAAAGAACTTTTCTTTGAAGCAGGTGTGAATGTTGTAATTAATCACCTTGATTAGCATTTAATGGCCCTGTGGCTTCAAGGCCTGGCTTCTTCTTGCCTGGGAGAATCTTTTTTTGGGAGGTGTTAGCTGTCCCTGATTGTTTACTGTCTGGATTTCTTCTGTTTTCAGAGTGTTGTTCTTTATTTATTGTCCTGATTTTAGAGGTTTTTTTTAATACTGAGGGCTATTTGGGTTATCTAAGTCCACACTGCCCTATATCCCTGTTCAATGTTTAGTGCTAAATTTGCAAATATAGTAATTCCTACATAGCATTACTATGTATTGAACTGCTTTTTCTATTGATTTGTTGTAAAACATGATGTTTTGGTGCTTAATTTTTAAAATCATAATGTAATTTGATGTTTTATAGGCTTTTCCTTTAGACTTCCTTATTATCCAACATTTTCGCTTATCCAACGCTTTTATTTTTCAGTGATTGGTTTGGGGGGGCACCAAAATTCTGTTCGCCTACACTTGAAAAATACCTAGGGCCGGCTCTGTGTAGGTGCAGCCATCGTTTGCAACAGTGGAAGTCAGCCGTAGACAAAGGAGAATCTGGAAACTTTTAAGAGCCGCAGAAAAGGTGGGGCGACAAAGAATCAATCAGAACCGCCACGATTGAAATGGGGATTGTGATATTTGAAGGTATGATCTTGGGCAGGTGGAGGTGACCATGAGGTGACATGGAGACCATGAGGTGACAGGGCTGCCAGGCAAGGCGTGGGGTCCCATTTGAGGGGATCCTGCAAGCCCAGCCGTTCTCGGCAGCCCCATCTCTGCCATATCTGCAGATCTCGCCCAGCACACACGCTTCTGGATTCATATCTCATTGCCATGGCAACGACCATCCCGCACGTCACCGGCATCGGATGGTGCGTGATTTCCATTTGTCTTCCCTCCCTGATTGAGGAAGAGGATTCTTCTTCTTTTAATCAAGGGTGTTAAAAACTAAAAGGGGAACGGGGAAAGCGGGTGACATTTCGGTTGTGCAAGGGGGCTGCTGTCAGGAGCCTGCCTGCATGGGACATTCCCCTGGACCTGAACCTGTTGGAGTGGTTTTTACCAAGGATTCACTTCCTTGTACTGACAGCTAGAAGCCTGCATCATCATGATCATCATCACCATCATTTTATTTCTTATCCGTCTCTCCTCGTGGCTTGAGGCGGGTTACACCACATCATCCTTTGGAAAGCCAGCCCTAGGTAATGTTCAAGTGTAAGCAAGCAGTATTTTTGGTGCCCCCCCCCCCGCAAAACCAATCACTTGCTGCTTCTCTCCTCATCTCCTCGTTGATCCCCCAGCCTCCTCCCTTGCAGCAAGGGAGGAGGCCAGGGCTTTGGGGAAGAGAGAAGCGGATTTCCCTCGCCAAGTCCACGGCCTCCTCCATCACCAAGCCCCCACACAGGCCCTGTTTGAAGCTCCGGGAAGCCCTGGAAGCGCCGTGGTGAGAAGCGGCCGTGGGTTCGATCCTTGTCAGGACTGAGGCTGCAGAACACCAATAACCATGCGCAGAGACCAGAATCTATCTAATATCTTTATTAGGGAAATATATAAAGTCAATAAAAACAAGTGTAGAATATAGTTCAGAAGTAGACCTTTCAGGAAAGGTCAAATATAGTCCAGGAAAACAATGTCCAATATGTGATATTAAAGTCCAAAGTTATAATCCACTTCACCGAAACACACACTATTTGGTAAGCAATAGTGTGGGGAACTGTCCATAGTCTTTGAGGCTTAAGGTAAATCCGAAGGAAACTGGAAAACAAGGCTTGAATCTGAGAAGCAAGGTCCGTGGTTTAAAACGCAAGGCAAGGCAAGACTTGAAACTTGGCAAGATCAAACTTGAAACAAGGCAAACATGAATCAAAAACTGAGTCCATAGAAGTCCATGGTACAAGGCTGGGCTGGAAACTTGATCCGGGATCTGGGAACTGGAGTACGAAGTCTACACACGATCTCACTCCTCAAGCCGACGAATTGACTCCGCAAGGATTTCTTTGCGGGCAAACACCTATATAGGATCTTGTTTTCCCGCCAAGGAACACTTTCTCTGGGGAACAAGAAACGAAACCTATACTGTGTCCAGATGCATGACTCCTTAAAGTTTCCCAAGGGAAACAGACTTAATCAGCTAATTGTCTGGCAGCTATCCTGGCGCTCCGGCGAGTCGCCTCTCGAGCACCCCTATCTTGATTATAATAATCCCGGCGAGAAAATGGGGGAGATTTCTGCTCAAGGCTTGTTTGGCTGACTTCTTGTGGGCAAACATCTTGCAGGTGCAAGGGCTCCAAATCTGGCAGAAACGGTGGGAAACCCAAGTTTTCCTCTTCATCTGCCACAATAGTACATGGAACGGGACTACATGGCCCATGAGTCATCACAATCCTTGCCATTGCCCTTTCCCTCCTTCTTGCGGCAGAGATCCCTCTTCCCCTCCCTCCCTCTGGAGTCTGGGTACCTGGGTGTGCCTCAACTGCACCTCCTAGCTGCACATGCGTAGTTTGCTTACCGCTTGAGCCGCCCCTGGCAATACCTGCATCCTGTTCTGGTCTGAATTTTAGAAGTCCTCTTTTAGGTGCTGCACTATAGCCCCCCAACCCTTCAGCATTTGAATGTTTAGTCTAAAATCTGAAGAAGATTGACTGATGTACAGACAGCACAAGTCCAAGGTTTCCTTAGGGAAGTTCCAGGCATTGTAGTTGCTCCTGTTGTGGTGTGTCTTCAATCATTTCTTCAACTCCCACAATCCCCAACAGTGGGAGGGAGAGAGAGAAAAAGGACGGGAGGGAAACCCATTTGGAAATTTATTTATTATTTATTTATTTACAGTATTTATATTCCACCCTCCAGTTTCCAGCTTCCTAAGGGTATGCTCGATTCCGGCCACAGGGGGAGAGCTGCTTCATTATTATTATTATTACTAGCTTTGCCCGGCCACACGTTGCTGTGGCTTATAGGAATCCTTTGTTGGCCAGGTGGAATAGCAGCGAATAGCCTTGCAGTCTCAAAGCCTGGCTGTTTTCTGGAGTAGCTGGAGCTTTTTGTTGTATGAACGTAGAGGCAGATAATCTGTATTTTATGGGCAGTGTGGAAGAGGCCTAACTCTGCCTGGCCCCTGGGCTGAGTGGGTTGCTAGGAGACCAAGTGGGCGGAGCTTAGCCTTCTAACTGGCAGCAATTGGAATAAAAACAATTATTCCTCCCCCTCTAATTAGGACTTTATTTTTCTTTTCTTTTTATTGTATGAACGTAGAGGCATGGATGAGGGGTTGTGCTGCCAAGTTTTGTGTTTCTGGGATATATAGTTTTGTTGTTTTGCCCTAGGCCGAAATTTCATTACCCTTTTATATATATAGATTATTATTATTATTATTATTATTATTATTATTATTATTATTATTATTATTATTTTATTATTATTTACTGCATTTATATACCGCTTTTCTCACCCCTGGGGGGACTCAAAGCGGTTTACAACATAATGGCAAAATGCCAACCATACATTAGAAAACATAACAGACTGATCAAATCATAAACAATAAAATGAGCAACATCAAGTGTACTTATCGAACAACTCAAAAATAACAAAAATAGTAATTTAAATATATAAATCAAACATTTAGGACATGTTTACTAATAGATCTAATATTAGCAAACAGTTAAAATATTAAACATAAAAAGGTAATTTGCAACAAGCCAACAGGGCAGATGTAGTGTCAGTGTTTAAAGTGCTGTCTGAATTAGATTATATTGCACAATTTCACAAGATAAAAAGAGCCAAGTTAAGGTTTGGTTACCCTTCCCCTCCCCCACCTGCCTCCCGAATTCCCTCCCCATAATGTCTAGCCCCAGTCTTTATGCCCTCCCAAAGATTCCCAGATCATCGCAAATAAGGACTCCTCTGGATACTGTTCTGGCAAAGCCCAGGTCTTCATGGGGGGCGGACAGTGTAAACTGTGATATGAGGTCCTTAGGGAAGTAGATGGGGGTGTTTTTTCTTGTGATGGTGAGGTGTTTCTATCCATGTTGGTAAAAGTTGCTCAGCAAAGCAGGCTCTGGGTCCAGTGATGGTGTTTTTATCTGCTGCTGGCTTCTGGTGGAATAGTACAGCTGTGGTGAGGCTGCCCCCAGGCAGAAGTTCTTAGGTAGAGTTCTCACCCTCTGGCTGCCTCTGTTGCTCAGCAAAGCCATTATCCACTGTGACTCCGAGTCCTTGGATATCTTCCTCATTCCAAATGCTGCTGGATGATTTTTATGGTTGTCGTAAATTACCACATAAGTGGTACCTAAATTTCCTACTTGATAGATGCAACTATCTTTTGGGTTGCTTAGGTCAACAACGAGCAGGGCTATTTTTTATTTTAATTGTCGGGTGCTGTGATGACTCATGGGCCTTGTAGTCCTGTTCCTAGTACAATTGTGGCAGACGAAGAGGAAAACATGGGATTTCCGCTGTTTCTGCCAGAATCGGAGCCTCTCCACCTGGAGGATGTTTGTCCTCAAGAATGTAGCCAAACAGGCCTTGGGCAGAATCCCCCCCCCCCGTTTTCCCGGAGGGACAATTATAATAGAGATAGAGGAGCCAGAGAGGCTAATCGCCGGAGCCTGAGAATCGCTGCCAAACAACTAGCTGATTAGGCCTGCTTCCCTTGGGAAATTCTAAGGAGTCATGCATCTGGACAGAGTTGGGTTTCGCTTCTCGTTCTCTAGGGAAAGTGTTCTGTCGGCGGGGAAACGAGACCCAATATAGGTGCTGCTCGCAAGGGGAACTTTGCGGAGTCAATCGTTCAGCTTGAGGAGTGAGATCGTAACCCCAATTCCTTGTTTCCCGGATCAAGTTTCCAGCCTTGCCTTGTTTTCACGGACTTCCTTGGACTCTGTTCATGTTTCGTGTTTGCCTCGTTCCAAGCCTTTGATCTAGCCAAGAATCAAGTTATTTTCTAGCCTAGTTGTCAAGCTACATTGGACCTTAAAGACTCTGTCATTCCCCACACTATTGCTCGGCAAAGTGTGTGTTTCGGTCAAGTGGATTATAACTTTGGACTCTAATATCTTATATTGGACAATACATTTCTGGACTATATTTGACCTCATCTGGAAGGTCTACTTCTGAACTATATTCTTCACTTGTTTTTATTGACTTTATATATTTCTATAATTTATTTTATTTATTTATTTATTTATTTATTTTTCAAACTTATATGCCGCCACTCCCCTAGGGCTCGGAGCGGCTTACAAGAACCGGCTAAAACCAACAATTTAAAAAACATTTTAAAAACATCATTTAAAAAAAAATCTTTAAAACATCCTAAAAGCACCTTTTAAAACATCAGCAACAGAACTCAAAAGCCTGCCGAAACAGGTGTGTCTTACATGCCCTGCGGAAGGCCGACAAGTCCCGCAAGGCACGAACTTCAGGTGGCAAGGTGTTCCAGAGCGATGGCGCCACTACTGAAAAGGCTCTGCGTCTAGTTGCAGTTAGACGCAAGGTCTTAAAACTGGGGACTTCCAGCAGGTCTTGGTCCTCAGAACGGAGGGATCTCTGGGGTTTGTAAGGGGTGAGGCGGTCCCTCAGGTACATCGGCCCTGGACCATGTAAGGCCTTGAAGGTAAGCACCATCACTTTGAAAGTGATCCGGTGCTCAATTGGTAACCAGTGCAGCTGCCGTAAGATTGGTGTTATGTGGCATCTTATCGGGACTCCCGCAAGGAGCCGGGCAGCTGCATTTTGCACCAATTTGAGCTTCCGGATCACCGACACAGGAAGGCCAATGTAAAGGGCATTACAGTAATCCAGTCTCGAGATGACTGTAGCCTGGATCACTGTAGCCAGGTTGTCCCTAGATAGATAGGGGGCTAGCCGTCTAGCCTGCCGAAGATGAAAAAAGGCAGTTTTGGTAACGGCGGAGACCTGGGCCTGCATCGTCAGTGAAGGGTCCAAGAGGACTCCCAGACTCTTTACTAGTGAAGACGGGCGTAGCACTTCGCCATCCAGGGTTGGCAACTGGATATCCCCACTGCCCGGTCGGCCCAGCCATAGGATCTCCGTCTTTGCTGGATTCACCCTCAAACTACTGGAACGCAACCATCCAATAATGGCCTCGAGGCACTGGTGAAAACTGTCGGGTACAGACTCCGGTTGGCCTTCCATCTTTAACACAAGCTGAGTGTCATCAGCATATTGATAACACTCGAGCCCGAAATCTCAGACCAGCTGAGCAAGTGGTTGCATATAGATGTTAAACAACAGAGGGGAGAGAATGGCCCCCTGAGGAACCCCACAATGTAGAGGGGACCTCTCAGAGACCAGGCCCCCCCTCTCCACTCGCTGTCCACGGTTGTGAAGAAAGGAGGCCAGCCAATTTAAAGCTGTCCCCCTAACTCCAGCAACGGCAAGGCGGTGGGTCAGGAGATTGTGATCGACTGTGTCAAATGCTGCTGTGAGATCCAATAACACAAGCAACACCGACCCGCCCCGGTCAAGCTGGCATCGGAGATGATCTGTGATGGAAACCAATACAGTCTCTGTCCCATGCCCCGCACGGAAGCCAGACTGGAAAGGATCCAGTCCGGCTGTGTCGTCTAGGAACTGCTGCAGCTGCACCGCTACTGCCCTCTCAATCACCTTGCCCAGAAATGAAAGATTTGAAACTGAGCGGTAGCTGGAGGGAACCAAACGATCTAAATCTGGTTTTTTCAGCAGAGGAGAGACCACTGCCTCTTTTAATCCCTCTGGAAAGACTCCTTGCTCAAGGGAGCTGTTTATTATCTTCAGCAGCGGGTCACGTAATCCCTCCAAGCAGGATTTTACTAACCAAGAGGGACACGGGTCAAGGGAGCAAGTGGTCGGTCTAGCTGCAGCTATGAGCCTATCGAGACCCTCTGCGTCCAGTGGGATGAACTGGTCGAGGGTGGGCCCAGCAAGTGGCCACGGAGTCTCAAGTTCTCTCATTGTATCAGTTGTGGCGGGGAGGTCCCGGCGTAGTAGTGAGATCTTGTCAGCAAAATAGCTTTGAAAAGCCTCGGCTGAAGGGGTCTGATCATCACTTTTTGGGTTGGTAGGGACCGTCGTTAGAGATCTAATTATTTTGAACAATTTTGCCGGGCGTGAGCTGGCGGACTCTATCAAAGAGGCATAGTATACTCTCTTTGCTTCGATGGTAGCATGCTCATAGGACTCCATAAATGCCCTGTAAGCTGATCTCGAAGCTCTGTCATGAAGTTCTCGCCACACGCCCTCTAGCCGTCTCTTTTCCCGCTTCATCGATCGAAGTTCCTCGGTGAACCAAGGAGACCGATTTCGGCTGGGTTGGAGAGGGCGTATAGGGGCGATCTCGTCGAGTGCATTGGACAGCCTGATGTTCCACATGTCCACCTGCACATCGATTGAGTCGCTGACAGGCTCCAGATCCTTCAGAGCATTCTGGAACCTACTAGGTTCCATAAGTCTTCTTGGGCGAGCCCAAATCGGCTCGGCGCCCTTGCCAGGTGGGTAGGCATGCTCCAGCCTGACTCTCAGGGCACAGTGATCCGACCATGGAACCTCTAAAATAGAGGCTTGGGTCACTTGAATTCCTGCGCTGAAGATCAAGTCTAGCGTATGTCCTGCTTGATGCGTGGGCCCAGTACTGCAGAGCAAGAGTCCTAGTGTCTCCATGGTAGACACTAGGTCCATAGCCGCTGCTGAGCAAGAGTCCGTATCAGCGTGGACATTGAAGTCCCCCAGGACAACAAGTCTGGGGAACCTCAAGGACCACTCCGACACAGTCTCGAGCAGCTGGGATAGGCTGTCTGCTGGTGCACTAGGCGCACGGTACACCAGCAGAAAGGCCATGCTCTCAGGGGAATCCCACACCAGACCAACACATTCAGTGCCAGAGATGTCCACAACAGGAACTGCCCTCCTTCCAGATATTATCTTCAAATTAAGAAATTGTGCCATCTGTCAGAAAGGCTGACAGATATTAGATAGATTCTGGCCTCTGTGTAAGGTTATTGGTGCTCTGCAGACTGAGTCCTGACAGGTGCTCACTCCAACACGGGCTGGCCCCGAACTCATGACCTCTTGGTCATAGTGATTTATTGCAGCTGGATACTAAACAGCCTGCGCCACAGCCCAGCAGTGGCTCTGGTGGTGTTTTGGACTGCAACTCCCACAATTCCCAACAGCAGGGAGGGAGAGAGAGAAAAGGGATGGGAGGGAAACCCATTTGGAACAGCAGCAGCAGAGGCTCTTTCTCCCATTGGCTTTTTTAGCCACTGCATCACAAACACATATATAGGCTTTCCATCTTTCGGCATCTTTTTGGAGACTGTGCTCGGTTCTGGCCAAGGGGACTTCTGTTGCTCCATCTTCCCTGGTGAAGAGTGTTCATAAACTTTCCTCCTCTTTTGATTGCCAGGCCTCATTTTAATATTGCCCCTCTTTAATGCGGTACCTATTTATCTACTTACATCACTGTTTTGATCTGTTAAGTGGGCAGAAGCTGGATTTTGTACTGACAACTTTCTGGCTGGCAAGGTTTATTGCAGCTGGCAGCTTGGCGATTGGCCTACTGAGCTAAAGCCTGGCCCCAGGTTTGCCTCTTTAGCAAGACTGAGCTTGGTTGTTGTAAGTCTTCCGGGCTGTATGGCCATGCTCCAGAAGTATTCTCTCCTGACATTTCGCCCACGTCTATGGCAGGCATCCTCAGAGGTTGTGAGGCATGGAGAAACTAAGCAAGGAAGGTTTATATATCTGTAGAAGTTCCTGGGTGGGGGGAAGAACTCTTGTCTGTTGGAGGGTGGTGTGAATGTTGTAATTAATCACCTTCGTTAGCATTAAATGGCCTTCCCAGTCTCGTATCCTTTGTTCAGAGTCGTTAGCTGCCCCTGATTTATTCCTGTCTGGAATTCGTCTGTTTTCAGAGTGCTGCTCCTTATTTACTGTCCTGATTTTAGAGTTTTTTTAATACTGGTGAAGGGGCAAAGATGTAAAAGATGTAAAAATACTCCTCTTAATCCAAAGTCAAAAGCAGGAGGCCCCTTTTCTGTGGAGAGGTCGAGGAAAAACACCATGAAAGTTGGATCTTTCACTATTTATTGCATGGCCATAGCAATGTGACAAATACATGCATACATGCAATCAAAGGATTTGTCCGAATTTCCAACATGGTTGCAAGGGTTTTATCACCTCCACAGAAATTAGCAAGCATATCCTTATTGGCTTACAAAGATCATTTATCCCATTTGTCTAATGTTGTCTATGTCACAAGCATCTTAACCGTCATGCAATCCCATTGGTTTTCTATGCTGTAACAACCTGTAATTCTTTAGACAATGGTGCTTTCATGTTACTGACCCTGACTTGTTGCAAGTATAAGCTCAAAATCGTATGGGAACCGGTTCTGACTTGATGTATTGTTATTATTTGAAAGTAACTTCTTTTCTCTGGAACAACTCTTTTCCCAAACATCAGCATTTTCTCTCAAGTGCAGGCCTTCCTCAAACATAGGCCTTTTGCAACTTAGGTCAATCAAAACATATGGGACTTATAGTCATTACAAGTATCTTTGAAAATTCTTTTTCTAAACCCACGTCCCTCTCACTGGCAGCCAGATTTTGTTCATTTTCATGGTTTCCTCCTTTCTGTTGAAGTTGTCCACACGCTTGTGGATTTCAATGGCTTCTCTGTGTAGTCTGACATGATAGTTGTTAGAGTGGTCCAGCATTTCTGTGTTCTCCAGTAATAATATTCTGTGTCCAGGTTGGTTCACCAAGTGCTCTGCTGTGTCTGACTTCTCTGGTTGAGTGAGTTTGCAGTACCTTTCGTGTTCCTTGACTCATGTTTGGGCAATTTCTGCATTTGGTGTTCTGCGCTTTGACTTTCTGAACTTTCTCCCTCTTCCTCTTGCTGTGTGTCTCTGCGCTTTTGCCGAATGATGGGTTCTCCTTCCTTGGTGGCCCCTTGGCAGGGGTCAGACTAGATGGCTCTCAGGGCCCCGTCCTGCCTGACGATTTCTGCCTTTCATCCCCTGAAGGGCTTTCGAGCGGGTCCATCAATTGGAGAGAGGAGCGCTGAGTGAAAGCCTTTTGTTCCAACCGCGCCGCTACGGCATGATCTAAAGGCTAATTTAATTTTAAATTCCATTTAGGTAAATCCGTATATAAATGTTCCACTTTATTGCAAAGCTGTAATATTTCTTGCTATTACTATTTTGAGCGGTAATTAATCTTTCGTGTTATTAGGCCCAGAATTACAAGCCGAGCGGGCGAGGCGGGCGGTAACAAGGAGCGGGCGTCCTATTAATGTGCCAGGAAGGTGTATTTCATTTCCTTTATTGCGGGGGGACAGAAGGGGGGGAAAACGGAGCACCACCTGCTGCAAATATAATTATTGTTACTTTATTTAAAAAGGGAGAAGTTTGCCGTTTTGCAAATATTTGGCCATCCTTCACTGCCATGACAACGGAGCCTTTTCGGGGACGTCGGAAGCTGCCTTCATGAGCCTTCGTCCAGACATGCGCCGGATCGAGATTGACGAGGAAAGCATCCAGCGCCAGGATTTTCCTCCTCCTCCTGGACTCTTCCGCATGATCATTTATTTATCTAGTCTTTGATTTTACAGTTAGAGGAGTTAATCGTCAATACTTCCCTTAGGTTCCTTAGAAATATAGTTAGTGATTTGCTGTGCATCTACACTGTGGAACTGATGTGGTTTGACACCACTTCATTTGCTTTGGTTCAGTGCCGCAGAATCCTGAGATTTGTAATTTGGTGAAGCACCAGAACTCTAAAATTACAGCTCCCCAAATTTCATAGCATTGAGTCAGGGCAGTTAAAGTCATATTGGACTGTATAGATGCATCCTTGATTTGTGGAGGAATCAAGGTAAAGGGACATCTCCAGAAGAACGTGGAGAATCTGCAAGCCATTTGCTCTTCCAACCTAAACCCTTTCGATATGAAACACCTTGGGCTTCATACCACGTTCAAGTCTATGCCTATGACCTCTGGAAAAGTCTTGTGTTCATGTTTCTTGGATTCATGTTTTGGAAGAAGTCGCTGTGTTCCTGTTTTTGGATTTATGCCTATGCTTTGATTCCTGGTTTTTCCATGTACCTTGTCACTTATAGGCAGAACTTTGATGTTTGAAATATTGCTTTTTGAAAGCTTTTTCCTATTGCTTTTTGGACGTTGCTTTTAATATAGCCTTTTACCTTTTTGTAGGAGCCCCCGGTGGTGCAGTGAGTTAAACTGCCAAGCTGCTGAACTTTCTGATTGAAAGGCTGGCGGTTCGAATCCAGGGAGCGGAGTGAGCACCTGCTATTAACCCTAGCTTCTGTCAACCTAGCAGTTCGAAAATATGCAAATGTGAGTAGATCAATAGGTACCGCTCCAGCGGGAAAGTATGTCAGGGTGAGGTTAAAAAAAAATCATCAGCTCTGCACTACCTTGATTTATTGTTGATCCAGACCTCTCACCAATACATCCTCAGTCAGACTGCTTGCCATTCGGAAAAGCAGCACCGACAAATGACACCTCAATCGTTAATCAGATGAACGCAGCAGTTCTTAGACTTTATTCTATATATACAAGTTATTTACAAGCTGCAAAGTCCATCACTCATTGGACTCATGCTCTCTTCTTGCCAATCAGCGAAGCACACACACACTGCTGCTAACAGCACATTCCACAGCAGAAAGATGAATGTCCTCTCAGACCGGAAGTCATGACCTATTGGCTCGGCAGGCTATCACTCAAACTGGCCTGCCGTTAACACTTTTTTTCGTGTTAGGAGCAACCAGAGTTTTATTTATTTATTTATCACATGCATTTATGCCCCGCACTTCTCCCTGAGGGGACTCAGAGAGTTGCTTCTGGAGTGAGAGAATTGGCCGTCTGCAAGGACGTTGCCCAGGGGACACCCGGATGTTTTGATGTTTTTACCATCCTTGTGGGAGGCTTCTCTCATGTCCCTGCATGGAGCTGGAGCTGATAGAGGGAGCTCATCTGCGCTTTCCCCGGGTGGGATTCAAACCTGGCAGCCTTCAGGTTAGCAACCCAATCTTCAAGTCACAAGGCTTCTATCCCCTAGGCCACCGGAGGCTCCTAACCGTTAACACTTAAGTTGCTGGAATACATGTCCGGTATACACAGTTGCAAACAGTAAAAACACTTGATTCATCATTTCACTCTTACACTCAAAAATACTCAACAAGGTAATGGCACTCCATGCAGTTATGCCAATGGCCACATGACCTTGGAGGTGTCCACGGACAACGCCGGCTCTTTGACTTAGAAATGGAGATGAGCACCAACCCCCAGAGTCGGGAACGACTGGACTTCATGTCAGGGGAAAACCTTTACCTTTACCGTACTTTTTTATAACTGCACTAGCTGTGCCCGGCCACGCGTTGCTGTGGCATTGTCTGGTGGTGTTGGTGAGAAATTGTTGAGGTAGTGGTGGTATTGAATGTATGTTGTATGGTTGTCTTTATGTTTAGTATGCACACTGAAGTGGATTATATGGCAGTGTGGACTCAAGATAATCCAGTTCAAAGCAGATAATATAAGATTCTAAATGGGTTGTATAGCTGTTTGGAAGGGCCTTGAGTCTACACTGCCATATAATCCAGTTAAAATCTCATAATCTGTGGAAGAGGCCTAAGTGAGGCCTAACTGTGCCTGTCCCCTGGGCTGAGGAGGTTGCTAGGAGACCAAGTGGGTGGAACTTAGCCTTCAAACTGGCAGCAATTGGATAAAAACAATTATTGCTCTCCCTCTAATTAGGACTTTATTTTTCTTTTCTTTTTGTTGTATCAACCTAGAGCCGTGAATGATGGGTTGTGTTGTCAAATTTCGAGGTTGGGGGGCCTGTAGTTTTGTTGTTTTGTCCGCTGCCCTGATGCCATCATTCTTTTATATATATAGATTTTTCAATAAACTGTTTAGTTCATACAACTGGACTCTTGCGTGGTGTTGGGTGCAAAGGCGACTTTAGGCTGGAGTGCAACAGGTGGAAGCTCCTTCTTTGGAGGCTTTACAACAGAGGCTGGATGGCCGTCTGTTGGGGATACTTTGATGGTGCTTTTCCTCTATTGGAGGGGGTCGAACAAGGGGCACCTTGCGCAGACAGTGTTTCCAGGCGGAGCTGGAGAAGGAGGAGGAGGAGGCGGCATCGGCAAGGGCTGTGCAGGTGTGTTGATGAAGATGCTTGTGAAAGTGCCAGGGAAAGGCGGGCAATGGTGTCTGTGGCAGAAGGCCGGCTGCCTCCTTCCCGTTCCCAGTGACAGCTCAGCAGCCTCTTCTTCTCTTCGCCGGCAAATTGATGGTTGAAGGAACAGCCAGACGGTGGGTGTTTTGTCTCCCTGAGCAATGAGTTCTCTTTCTAAACTACCCACAATATTCGTGATTGGTGTGACTTCCAGGGCAGGAGAAAAGCTTTATTGGAAGCAAATTTTATTTGAAGGCAATGTTATGAGATCCATCCATCCAAAGAGGAAAGACTGCCATAACTTGTGAACATGGATAACTCTGACAGTGGAAGAGAAGGCAGATGGATCCAATCTGCAGAGAGAACCAAACAGGGAGGGAGAGCTGGTTCCCAGAGAACAGGGTCGGGACCCGAAATAAGACTGTTGATTGGCCACAACGACTATGTGTGTATGTCTTGATGTGATGGACATGGAACCATATTTAAAAAGCCTCCCACTTCAAGTAATGGTGGGGTTTGGGGGAAATTGATAGAGGGTGATGGGAGTTGTAGTCCACCCACAGCTGGAGAGCCATGTGTGTCCCAGTGACAATGGATCTGGGTCACACTTGGTACACAGGCCAGTCATGTTCCAACTTGAGAGAGGCTGATGGGAGTTATAGTACACACACAGCCAGAGAATGTTGCGAGCCCCACTAATGATGGATTTGGACAAAATGTGGCACACATAGCCGACATGGCCAGTTTAAAATACTGGCGGGGTTTGAGGAGAGTGGTAGTGACAGAGGATGATGGGACTTGTAGAAAGAAATATCACAGAAATGCATGGTTTTCTCTTTTTAATTGTTGCAGCTGTTTGAGTGTGGAATGTATAACTTGGAGGGCGGTGGGAGGTTGAATGGGTAGCTTCAGTTGTATTTTCCTTCATGGCTGGAAGATGGACTAGATGACCCCTTGCGGCCCCTCCCGGCTCTATTTATTATTTATTTGTTTACAGTATTTATATTCCGCCTTTCTTTCTCACCCCAAAGGGGACTCAGGGAGGATCACAATGTACACATACATGGCACACATTCAATGCCATTAGACATACGACACACAGACAAAGACACAGAGGCTATTTAACATTTTCCAGCTTCTGGCTTCATGTAGTAGACATGCTTGATTTCGGCCACAGGGGGAGCTGCTGCTTCATCATCCACTGTGACGCTGAGTCCTTGGTGGAGTACTTCCTCATCATCCGGCACCCATGCTGTTGGACATTTTTATTGTGACGTAAATTGGTTCAATTAGCCTCCCCACATAAAGTGGTCCCTAAATTTCCTACTTGACAGATGCAACTGTCTTTTGGGTTGCTTAGGTAAACAACGATTGGGGTTATTTGATGGTCAGGCACTCAATCTGACCTGGGCTTCGAACTCATGACCTCTTGGTCAGTAGTGATTTATTGCAGCTGCGCCACAGCCCGGCCCTCTAAGATCCTGATTCTGCGCTCCTCTGGGCACGTGCAGAGTGTGTTCAATCCCCCTGCATACACTCAGCCTGAGGAGGGAATGGGCCTTAATCTGGCTCTCTGCCTTGCTCTGCCCTTGGAGATCTCCTCTCTGTCGGATGAGTCTATTTGCTCTTGTGTTCTTCTGCCACGATTCCTAAACAAACAGCCCTCCTGAAGCAGCAGCAGCTTCGGAGGATGTGAGTGGGTCTGTATCAGAGCATCGCTCTCTTTCCGCTGCCAAAAAGCTGTCAGTGAGCAGAATTTCAGGATAAACACGCTCAGCTGTCCTGGTCCTGAAATCAATCTCTCCCCCGCCTCCCCAAAATAGAAATAAATGCTGAGGCCTGGGTTTCTATTTTTTGTGCATTCCCTATTGTTGTTTTTTCTCTCCCCGATTCTGCATCTTTCCCTTGGTATTTCGCGTTGCCTTGATCACGCATATCGAGGCTGGCTCCAGCAAATTATTCCATCTGGACTCTTTCCAAGGAAAGGAAAGTTAGAGCGGCGTTGATGCAACAGCCAGAAATGCAAGCCAGGGAGCATCTGCATTGTGGAAGGAATGCCGTTGGAAGCCACTTGAGCTGCCACGGCTCAGTGTGATGGAATCCTGGGATCTGTAGTTTTAGAAGGTCTTCTTCCTTCTCTGCCAAAAAGTGCAGGTGCCTTACCAAACTGCAGCTCCCAGGATTCCACAGCATTGAGCCAGAGCAGTTGTACTTTGGTGAGGCACCTCCATTCTTTGGCAGAGAAGGCTAAAGGCCTTGTGAAACTGCAACTCCCAGGAGTCCATTGCATAAAGCCATGGCAGTCCAAGTGGCTTCAATCTTTCCATGTAAACGCGCCCTAAGTCACTGGCAATAATATTGAAGAGGGTCATGTCAGGCCCAGGACAGAGCTCCATGCCAGGACTCCTTCCAGTGTGATCCGCATGGCAACGTTTTGAGCAATTTTCCTTGCCCAAAGGGTCATGCTAAGAATTTAACATGTCACAAATGGAGGGTGAGAGGGAGAAACATGTCAAGAGAAAGAAGGCGCATCAAGCCAACCCTTGTTGAGGACATCTAGAAACCAATGTTGATGTCGAGCTAGAATTTGGAGGGTCGCTCTCAATAGGAGAGAGACCGCAGACCCAACAAATAAGGGTTCGTTACTCTGGCGAGAAAAGAAAGCCTCTAGATAAAGGATTCCCTTTGAATTTCCCAAATAAATATCACCAAAAAATTGAAGAAAATGCCACTGAGTTGTTTATTGCGATCCAGCCGGAAAGGATGTCAAACTGCGATCATTCATCAAGCAGACATGCCATACAACGCATTACAGTACATTTTATAGTAAAAAAACAGGGCGGGCAACTTTGAATTTCCCGCTCCTCCCCCCTCTGCCGGCTTTGCGCCGATTGGCCATCGTCATCAGCTGGAAAGGAGGCGTGGACGCCTCTGCCAATCAGAAAGCCAGCGCCGCTTCGGCCTTTCCGCCAATCAGGAGAGAGGAGGCAGTCCAAACCGGAAATAAAGGACCGGGAGTGCAGTTTTGAGTGGATTAAATGGCTTAATGGGTGTCTGACAGCTGGCAATGACCCCCAGGGGTCCTCAAGCCAGCTAGATATTGTTTCTGATTTTGTGAATATACTGTTAGTGTGGGATTTGTGTATTGGTAGTGTTTAAATGAAATTTGTGTCTTGCCAGTATTGCATACTGATTGCATCATCCAGAGTATACTATAGTCTGGAAAGAGTTAATTGCTGATAAGTTGTGTTGACCTTGATGTGTGGCTGGAACTGGGGAGTGTCCAGACACAAGTGTGTGCATTACTGATTACATCAGTTCAGTTCTGTTCTGCTGTCTGCTGAGAAGTCAAGTCCTGTGTCTATTGTCTGCAAGTCTGCTTGTCTTTATTACTGAAGTCAGTAAAACTTGTATATAGTTTTACCAAAGTCTCTGGGTGTCTCTTCGTTCTGTGCTCCACTGATTCCATCCAACTACTGCTGCGCTGCTATTACTCTGACATATACATCTGAGCCTGACGTGGCTGTCAGGATCCGGATTTTCTAAAGACGGGATATGGAAACAATTAGGGGAGATCTTGATGACAGTTTCGGCCAGGGTGCGAAGATAAAGAAAGACAGTCTTAGCTTTCCAAAGGCAGACTGTCCCTTCATTGGAATGTGACAGGATCACCAGGTGGCCTTGCTCCGATGCCCGGAAGGGTACCCATTGTTCTTGTTAATGCAAGGAGTTTCTGATGGAGTCCTTTTGTTAAGGGATTATTTACCTCCGGAAATGAGGATGCTTCCCTGAGGGCTGGGTGTGCTGGGGTCACACAAGGGTGGCATTTCATCTTTTATAGTTCATGTAGGGGACATGGGGAAAGGGAGACATGTGAGGGATATATTCATGAAGGAGGAAATCATATCAACCTATCCCACCAAAATGTCCAGGTTTAGTCCATAAACCGCACAGAAAAATAAGAGATCCGGGAGAGAAAGGGTTCCAAAGTCTCCATATAACTTGGCGAAGTTAGCCAAAGTCCTGGGGAAGTTCAATGAAAGCTCTGTTCATGACCTGGGGTTCTGGGGAACATCGAGGGTGAGTCCAAATTCATGAGACATGAATTTCATGAGTGAAAGGCGAGGGCAGTGCAGCGACGGAGAGCCGCAATTGACAATCAGCTGTTCTTTCCCTTTAAATTTGATTCCTTGGAATAAAAGGTTATTTTCCAGAGCGTAGGAGTCCAAAGTATGGAAAGTGGGATAGCAGTTAGTCTTAGAATTAATCTAGGAAGATATAATGCCAAGATGATGCCGATCCGTTGATCTGTGGATACCAGGTCCAATGAGTCCTCAGTAACCACGGTTCAAGGAAACGCAATTCTGGCTTGCCGGTGGCTTTCCGCAGCTTGGGAAAGGGAAGGTTCATGTGTTGGGGGGGGGGGGGCTAGCACCAGTGAAGAGACACAGTATGGCTAAGAAGAGACACATAGTATCTCTAGGAGGGAAGAAAGTTAAAATGATACTTTTTATTTGGGATTAGTTACAATGTTAGGATTGGGGAGAGAAGCAAAGAAAAAGATAATCCCGGATTGTTGAGGCTGCTGCTTGAATGCACATTTCATGGTTGGCTGGTCCCACAGGACTTTCCGGATCTGTGGAACTCCCTGCTGCAGGTCATATTAGATTGAACGCAGGGAGTCCTTGGCTCGATCTCAATGTTTTCATTAGGGAAGAACATGCAGGTCAGTAATTGATCTTTACAATCACCTACGGACCCACCACCAAGATGCTATGCTTAGAAGATTATCCTACCTGGCTGTGAGGGATCACCAAATAAATAAATAAATAAATAAATAAATAAATAAATAAATAAATAAATGATGATGATGATAATAATAATAATAATCCTTGCAGCCCAGGAGCAAGCCATCAGAACAAATGCAATTAAGGCCAAGATCGAAAAATCAGCTGATGACCCAAAATGCAGACTCTGCAAGGAAACCGACGAAACCATGGATCATATCCTCAGCTGCTGTAAGAAAATCGCACAGACAGACTACAAACAGAGGCACAACCATGTGGCCCAGAGGATTCATTGGAACTTATGCCTCAAGTACCACCTCCCAGCAGCAAAGAACTGGTGGGATCACAAACCTGCAAAAGTATTGGAAAATGAGCACACAAAGATACTGTGGGACTTCCGAATCCAGATTGACAAAGTTCTGGAACACAACACACCAGACCTCACGGTTGTGGAAAAGAAAAAGGTTTGGATCATTGATGTCGCCATCCCAGGTGACAGTCGCATTGACGAAAAACAACAGGAAAAACTCAGCCGCTATCAGGACCTCAAGATTGAACTTCAAAGACTCTGGCAGAAACCAGTGCAAGTGGTCCCGGTGGTGATGGGCACACTGGGTGCCGTGCCTAAAGATCTCAGCCGGCCTTTGGAAACAATAGACATTGACAAAATCACGATCTGCCAAGTGCAAAAGGCCACCCTACTGGGATCTGCACGCATCATCCGAAAATACATCACAGAGTCCTAGACACTTGGGAAGTGTTCGACTTGTGGTTTTGTGAAACGAAATCCAGCATATCTATCTTGTTTGCTGTGTCATAATAAAATAATAATAAAAATCTGTGCATTATGCTACAGTTGCTATGCAAGGACCCACATCTCCTGTCGCAGTTCCAGAAACTACTGACTCAGCTATTCTTCAAATTAGCAGGCCGTCTGCCATTCAAATTCCTGGCAGCGTATTCCCTTCTGTGGGCTCTCTTCTTTCCCGTGTATTTGTGAACTTGACCTTTCCTGCTCTCCTGCCCGGGCTGGATAAATGATAAATGCGCACTCACTCACTGCCTCACTTGGTGGATCCCGCTGCTTAAAGATTCACGGAGTAGCCTATGAGAGAAGAGGGCCTGCCGGCCTGGCTGAAAATAGCCCTCCTTCCTGTGATTCTCCTTCTTCGCTCTGCAAGTCCCTCCGGGACCAATAAGGCAAAACGAGCTGGAGAGCATGGATGGTCTGTGCGCTCCCCGCACTACGCCACGGCCAGCCTTCCTTGCCGAAAGGAATTGGCACACATTGTGTGACGTTTGGGAAAGCAAAGGAGCTCTTCGAATCTGGCAGCCATTCTGCTTTCCCTTCGTCATGCTTTCCACGCATCTTCCAACAACATGCCTTTGTTTCCTTGCACAAGGATGTGGGAATACTCCCATTTTATCCACCCTGTGGCTTCATCTACATGCTTGTCAGCATTTAAGTATGCACACTTTACTTTGTAAAAGTTGTACTTTTTTGGCCATAGCATCATGTCTGCATCTAGTTGACATGCATGCATTGCCATTGCACATTAATGCATATGAGGATGCCCATTGCAATTGTGCATTCATATGTTGTTCACAGGTTCAGTAGCATGGCCTTGGAGTTTATCAGTGAGCACTGATGTAAAAATAACCCCATCCTATTAGGCAGCCCTCCTTTGTTTGCTGGCTTCACATTAATAATTATTAATGATTAATAATAATGGTGATTGGCACATTGGGTGCCATGCCAAAAGATCTCAGCCGGCATTTGGAAACAATAGAAATTGACAAAATTACGATCTGCCAACTGCAAAAGGCCACCCTACTGGGATCTGCATGCATCATCTGAAAATACATCACACAGTCCTAGACATTTGGGAAGTGTTTGACTTGTGATTTTGTGATACGAAATCCAGCATATCTATCTTGTTTGCTGTGTCTTAATAAAATAATGGTAATAATAATAATAATAATAATAATAATAATAAGTGACTGATACTGATGTGGGGCTGACACTCAGGCTTTTAAAAGGAAACAACAACAACAACAACAACAACAACAACAACAACAACAACAGACACTTGGACCAAATGTACATGTGCTGTGTTGTTATGAACATGTAAATATAATAATAATTATGTTGTCGAAGGCTTTCATGGTCAGGATCACAGGGTTGTTGTATGTCTTTCGGGCTGTTTGGCCATGTTCCAGAAGTATTTTCTCCTAATGTTTTGCCCACATCTATGGCAGGCATCCTCAGAGGTTGTGAGGACCCTCACAACCTCTGAGGATGCCTGCCATAGATGTGGGCGAAATGTCAGGAGAGAATACTTCTGGAACATGGCCACACAGTCTGAAAGACATTCAACAACCCTATAATAACTGATATTGTTATTATTATCATTATAAAAGCAGATGGGTAAATTCTTTGGTGAGATATAAAGGTTGAAGCAGATATCCACCAGCATTACAACTAATATTTTGAGCATGCATATCTTCACTTGTTCTCCTCTGTACATCTTTGTTTCAGGCCTTAGCATATCAAGAGGCCCCTTGTCTCTGGCCTCAGCTGGTCTAAAACAGAGCATCAGCACATAAATGTGCCTGTTTGTGGGCACATATGGTGTTTTAGCCTGATTCTGGAGGCATCCGTTAGAACCTGAAAGAAGTCATTCATGGTTTTGAGCTCTATCTCCCCAAAAGAAGCTCAGCCCTTTGAATTAAAACCTAAAGTGGAGTTTTAAGGACTGATTATGGAGTGGTTGGCACATGATCATGCTGAGAGTTCCCAGGTCACAAATGACGCTATGCTTAGATCCCTTTGCTTTGGTCTCCGTCGTCTGTGGGAAGGAATTGGTGCCTTTTTGGCTAATAGATAATCCTAGAGTTGGAAGAGACCCCAAGGGTAATCGAAAACTGCTTTCCCCATCATCCACAAACCAAAGCTCACTTCGCCTCATGGCTGAGGTTCTGTGCTAAAGATGCTCATTATCAGAAAGTTGTGTCCCAGTTTTCCAATGTTGTTTGTGAATTGCAACATGGTGCAGCCATATGTGAAACTCAATGTGCATGGAAATTTGTGTGCATAACACTCCATGGTATACAATGCAAGGACGATACACACGCACAATGCACCCACAACCTTGGAGTGCATTGCACCCAGAACCCGCTTCTATAGAGGATCATTTACAAGGCATTATTGATAAGTCTCTGGCCCATTTTGGGTGTGAGCTGGAGCTGAATGAAGAATTTTGACGTGGGCTTTGTGCTTAGTGAGACTATTGAGTTTAGAGTCAATAGATAAGATGAATCTTGAAAGGAATAACTACAACAGACAGCTTTGATGCAATCACTTTATTAAATTGGCAAACAAACTGAATTCCCCGCCTGGATTCCCTCTTGGCGCATGAAAGATTTCTGGAACAACACAATTTTAATGAGCAATGGAAGGGAACTTTGCACAGGTCTTGGCCCGGCGTCTTGGTGAATTGTAGCCCGTTGCTAACAGATGATATTCCTGTTGAATTATAGAACAATTCAGAAAGGCAACAATAACAAGACCTGCCTTCGCAAGGAGATAAATCCTCTTAGCATCCCTCGATCGGAAATCCCCTTTAGCTTCCCCTTTCTCTTAAGCACATCTCTCCAGTATCCTTTCATGCTCCTTCCCTATGAAAAATCTGTTTTTCCGTGCCATTTAGTGGATTTTTCAGTCTTTTTGGACTCCACTCCGAAACCTGGATTGCCTGTCGGGTTGAGATGCAACATTAATGCTCTGCATTATTTCCAGTAATGCCGGGCGGCTTAGAGATCAGATTTAGCAAAACAACCGTTATCATAAAACACCCCAAAACATGCCGAGAAAAGCCAATACATTTGTGGGAAAGAGCATGATTTTGCAAAGGGAAACTCATTTCCCAGTCACTTTTAAGGGCCTAGGGACTCATTATCCTCCTTAGCGGCTGAAGGATGTGGCCATTACTTTGGAAAGGGTGAATCCATTGGGGTGGCCTCGGGAGGCACCTCCGCCGCTCATTTGCCCTCCTAATGTGCCAACGGAAGGGAGAGGAGATCCAAACAAAGGGGGGGGGGGGGCGGTGGCAAAGGGAACCCATCAGTTTGCGTTTGCCGGATTTTGAGGCCATGGAGAAAATCCTTCTTCTGGTTCTCTACTTGTGCTATTCCAAGAAAGGAACTGAATCCAATCGCTGGGGCTGCAGTCACATCCATTTCCACAGTTACACATTGATTGTGCTATGCAGCTCTTGTGTTGGATGGCAATGCTGAGCAACTGGAGGTACAGCCAGATGTGCAACCCAATGTACACCCAAATGTACATGTATCCCCACATGTACATGCAATCCATATAAGTAAGGCACACCCAATTTATGTATGTATATAAAAGCAGATGCAACCTGCATGAACAATGACATCCTCAGCAATCTGTAACACCTCTAAGCTGCGTGAGCACTGGAAACCAACACGGAGGCCAATAAACAATCTAATATCTTTATTAAAGCAATAAAGGAATCAAACAAAAATAAGCAGAGTATATAGTCCAGCAATAGTCCTTTTAGGAAAGGTCAAATATAGTCCAGTAATATAAAGTTCAATGTCCAGTATTAGAGTTCAAGTTTTTAAATCCAATAACCGAAACACACTCAAACTTCCAAGCAGTGGGGAATAAAGCAAGGTCTCTCAAGAGAGTTCCAAGTTCAATGTCCAAGGCAAGGAATCAAGGCAAGGCAAGGTTGGTTGTGGTGGAACCGAAACGCAGTCCAGTTTTGGCAGGGAAACGGGACGCAACTCCCGGTCTGTTCACGAGTAGCACACTGTCAGGCCGCTGAAATTCACAGGAACAAGAGTCGATGTTAACTTTCCAACTCTCACGTTGACACCGCGACGGGTAGCCTGTGCCCAGAACTTTTATGGAAGTTCAAAACTCCCCGAACCAGGAGTCCACATTTTCCCAAGGGAACGGACTGATGACAACAACCTGCCAGACGTAAGCCTCCCTGAATCTTCCCAAGAGAACCGGTTTAATTATAATCCTCTCTCTCCGCTAATTTCGCACTTCATCTCAGAAACTCCTTATGGGAGCGGTGTGTTTTGAGAAAAGACTTTCTATCAAACACAACACTTTCCGGGGAACCTGGCTCTGTTTCAAGAGCTTCCGTAATTAGCTATGGCACCAAACTGTCAACAGGGGAGATCTGGAATGGAACAGAATCTTGCTGAGATGGGAAAAAACCCATATCCTCTTCAGTTTGATCTATGATGGCTGCGGGGTCATGGATCAAGGGTCCCTGAGACATCACACAACCCAGAACTGTAGATGCTCCTCACTGAACATCAGTGTCTGCCCTTTTCCACAGAGGAACGTATTAATGTATAAGGCATCGGTAGAATTATAAATGTATATGCGCATCTGAATGCACATGCAATCTGCAGGAGCAATGGCATCCTGAGTGTGCCCAAATGTACACCCAAATGTAGATTTAAATCTGAATGGATTATCAAAAAATCAACCTCCTGCTTATAATAATAATAACTATAAATTTATAACATATTTTTAGAGTTTGGCTGAGTTTTAGCCAAGCTCAGTCCCAGCCCAACCCCAAACATTCCTGGGAGGATTAATCTGATCAACTCTCCTTTTGTAGTAGGAGTAAAAGGTCCACTTTAGAGAAGCATTGAATCCTATTCTCCTTATTTGAAAACAGAAATGTGCATCTAATGAACAAAGGCCTGATAGTATTTCCGGCATGTACTGCGAGGATGGAGATAGTCAAAGTGCAGGGAGACACAAAGAATTTATCAACACTAAATTTGGATATAAATAATCCATACAGAATTTGTTTAAAAAGTCATAGCTTTTCCAGAAAAAAAAGATTAGAGAAAGGAAAAATAAAAGAGAATTTATTTGTGGTTACATGGAAATCATTTATTAGCTAGATGTGTCACTGCAAAATTAGATTTACACCACTGTCAGATCAAGTGAAATTTTGGCTAAATGACAGGGGGAAGAGATATGTCTATTATTAAGAAAACTAGTCAATAGAGTCAATGATAATTAATCAGTAAGAGGCTGACAGGGAAGCAGTTTGTAAATGTCTGTGACTTGGGGAAGGGAGGGAGAAATGTGAGATTGTTATTTGTTACTGTGACATGACATTGTACATAAGGAGGAAATTTAATTTTAAAAGTAATATTAAAAATGTGTTTTAAAAAGTCTTCCCAGAGATGAAGTTTCAGGGCCAAAATCCGAGACCAAAGGAAATGCTATTAAGCATCATGTGCAAAGTACCAACTCCAGTTGCTCACCTTTTTGGGGAGAGAGGATGATGGATGTTTAGTTGTGCTATGGGACCATTGTGTGGGGCAGAAGTTTGATACAACTGGAGCCAAACAGTGGGAAGACACATCCAAATGCACCTGCATTTCCCCACACAATGCACAATGCGTATTGCTGTGCCAGGTGCACCCACAGTGTGCTTCTGTTTCCAGAGGTACTGTACCTCAGTCTGCATTTGGAGGCAGAGTAGAGTGGAGGGTGAGCCCTGGAACCTCAGCAAATGGCAAGGAAGCCGGGAGTTCTCCAATACTGTATGGCATTTAAATATCATCATCATTATCATCATCACCAAACTAAATGCATAGTCTTTAGGAACAGTCTTTGCAACTTGTAACAAATCTAATAATAAATTGTGTAGTAGTAATAATAATCTCTATATATAAAAGAGTAATGAAATTTCGGCCTAGGACAAAACAACAAAACTACACATCCCAGAAACACTAAACTTGGCAGCACAACCTCTCATCCATGCCTCTACGTTCATACAACAAAAAGAAAAGAAAAATAAAGTCCTAATTAGAGGGAGAGGTATAATTGTTTTTATCCAATTGCTGCCAGTTAAAAGGCTAACCTCCACTCACTTGGTCTCCTAGCAACCCACTCAGCCCAGGGGACAGGCAGAGTTAGGCCTCACTTAGGCCTCTTCCACACTGCCTATAAAATACAGATTATCTGATTTGATTATATGGCAGTGTAGACTCAAGGCCCTTCCACACAGCTATATAACCCATTTATAATCTTATATTATCTGCTTTGAACTGGATTATCTTGACTCCACACTGCCATATAATCCACTTCAGTGTGCAGTCGGACACAACTGGACTTAATGTCAGGGGAAAACCTTTACCCTTTACCTTAACTACCACCAATTCCTCAATACTTTATTTCCCATAACACCAGACTTCGGCACAGCAACGTGTGGCCGGGCACAGCTAATAATAATAATAATAATAATAATAATAATAATAATAATAATAATAATAATAATAATGTTTTTAACTTTCTTTATTCAGTGTCTCATCAAATGACAACTCCCAGGACTCCAGCATGAAGCCATAGCAGTTCAATTGGAGCTAAACTGCATTAATTGTACAATGTAGATGCACTGCGAATTGTAGCAAGCAGCTTGTCCTTTTGTTCTGAGGTTGAGTCTCCCAAGATTGTTCCACCTGGAGGTGACCTTTGAAAACTAGAGATCCCGGGCTAAGCCTAGAGCCCTATTCAGCCCTGTAGCCACTTGCTCCCACTTTCTCTGCCTCTCTCTCCCCCATTTTGAAAGCACACCGTTCCTTTCATTTAAGGGGAAAGGATAGACAGGGAGATATGCAACCTTTCCAGTTACATGTGCTTTTTATTAAAAATTGTATTAAACTTAACGACAATGCCAGAATTTTCCCTTCATCCTCCCACCCCCAGTTCATTTTGACAAGCCAAAGAAACCCTTGCTGTAGCTATCTAAACATAGTTTCCTGTCTTAAGAAGACAAATTACATCAAAGAGTAAAAAATGATATATATATGAAAATACCAAAAGAATCAAAGCAAATTCATTCCAAATATATTGACGGAGATTAAAGAGTGGGGCTACGTAGTGAAAATCCCCATGTGGATTAAACCTTTGTGTTTAACGGGAGGTTTGCATGAATGGAGCCAGACAGCAATAAAGACACAACCAAATGCATGCGCGTTCCCTTGTGCAATGCACAATACACATATGTTCTGTTTACAGGGACCTTACTGTGTAGCTATATCTATATCAACAATACAACCAATTATATTTTCAATTCGACACATAATGTATTTCCCCATACATTCCAATTGTACAGTTCAGGACTTTTGATGGTGTTGTAGTTCAGCCCTTCATCATGGGATTTCTGGGCCATTTTAAGAGATTTTAAGACCTTAAACTGAGCTGTCTCCCTTTGCTAGTGAAGGCCACATTCCAGAAAGAGGCCCAGATGTTGCTGAGAAGCCTTTCACTAGGGAAGAAAGGTCAGAGGCTGAGATGAGCTCAGAAGATGAAATTCCAGGTGGGCAGACTAATGAGTTGATAGATAGGAGACTTAGTTTTCGTGAATGCAGAGCTGCCCAGCAGAGTTTGCAAAGGTCACAGTGCTTGTTAGGCAAAAGGTCATTATCAAGTTCTCAGGGAAGACGGCATGATTTCATGTCTATATTATAGAGACCAGAGGGATTTTTCAGCAGTTTGGTCAAAGTTGCAGTTTGAGAAGCAACAACCAAGTTCAAGTCTTAGCGAGCTTGTTAAGGAAATTATAGTTTGCTTTCAAGTTTCATGTTTTCATATTTAAGTGATTATTCCTGGATTTCTGTATTGGATTTTATGCTGCCTTTTTGTATTCTATGCAATTCATTTGGACTTTGACATGTTTACTGTTTTTTGCTGAACTGCTATTTATATAATCTTCAATAAACTGCTTTACTGTTTTAACTTGGACTGGAGCATGGTGGTTAACCACAGAGGTGCTTCCTGCCCTTGATTACAACAGATTGAGCTATTCAGTAGTTCTGAAACATTTGGATGCTAATCTTAAAGTGCTAATCACTCGATGGGTGGAGCCTTCTTCCCTGGAGGTGTTTAAGGGGAGGCTGGATGGCCATCTGCCAGGAGGGTCTGGATGGTGCCTTCCTGCCCTTTGGGGTCCCTTCCCATGCTGTGGTTCCGGGTTTGTAGCATTCTCAAGGCCTTGGCACCGAGCTTCTATCTCTTTCCACAATGCCCAGGTTTTCTTCGGGGCCCTTCTTTGGGGCTTCCCGCTGCTTGCGTGGCCATTAGTATGCGCAGCGCATTTCCACACTGCAAATTTTATTGCTGTTTGCTGCCGATAAGCAGATGCGGGATACAGGCTTTCTTGGCAACGGGTAATTTGGAGTTTTACTAGACATTACATTGCGCTCCCGCAAAGTCACGGACTCCCTTGGGCTGCCTGGAAACGGTTCTTAAATCATGGTCAAATCGCACACCTCTGCCTTTTGCTGGGAAAGAAAAAAGAAAGGGAAAGAAAAAAGGGGAAGCCAGAGCCAAAGCATAATGTGTTGTTGTTGTCATTGCTTTTTACTAGTTGGTGACATCAAGACCCTACAAACCTATGGGGTCACCATACATAGGTCAGCGGGTGACTTGAAGGCACATTTAGACACAAGATCTAAACATTAGGAAGAACCTCCTGGTGGTAAGAGGTGTTTGGCAGTGGAAGTGTGGACGAGTCTCTTTGGAGTTTTGAAGCAGAGGCTGGATGGCCATTGGTTGGGAGAGATTGGATGGTGTCTTCCTGCCTTCCAGAAGGGGGTCGGACTGCATGGCCCTTGGGGTCTCTTCCAACTCTAGGATCTCCCAGAGCAAAGGGAAAAGGGCCTGAAGGACTATGGCTTCAAGGATTCCCCAGAGCAGGGGGTTCTGGGATTGGCAGTCGGAAGGAATAACCTCCCTTTCAACACAATCATCCCACATAGACTGGTGTCTAAACTCATGAATCTTGAACTGTC
Source organism: Anolis carolinensis (assembly GCF_035594765.1). Lineage (NCBI taxonomy): Eukaryota > Metazoa > Chordata > Lepidosauria > Squamata > Anolidae > Anolis > Anolis carolinensis. The sequence goes on from NC_085841.1 coordinate 367,139,330, forward strand.
ATATTCAATTTCTTCCTGGATTAGGAACTTCTTGTCCAGACATTCCCAGAGGACTACATTAGGTCACCATACCTCATCAGCTAATCTCATTCTCAACACTGTGGTGCCACAAAGCTGTGTGTTGCTGAGTCCTCTTTTTTACACTTTGTACACATATGTTTGCACCCCCATCCATCATAGCAAAATCATATTTGCAGATGATACAACCGTGGTGAGGCTTCTTATCTCTGAAGGGGATGAGACTGCCTATCAGGATGAGGTGGACCGGCTGCTCTCTTGGTGCAGGGACAACAACCTGGTTCTTAACATCAACAAGACCAAAAAGCTCATGGTGGATTATAGAAAGTGTTGTAGCTCAGCAAGCGACAGAAGATTTTTCTGACATTTCAGGGGATGAGGGGTTTAATGGGGTTCAAAGTGATGAGTCTGTCAGTGTTAGGAGATAACTGCAGGCAGATGAGGTCGATGTTTTGGATTCCTGTGATTGTTCCCAGGCAACTGAGGAAAATGAAAGAAGTGAAAGGTCCATTTCTCTTGAGAAATGACCTTCGGCTGATAGGGAGTTTTCCCGAGAAGCCAGATTAGGCTTGAGAATTGAGGGATTGACTAATTAGATGTTCTGAGAGAATCCGTGATAAGGCTTTGAGGACCAGGTGCATTTGGCATGATCTCATGGCTTAAATGGACGGGCTTAAATTAAGTGGGGTTGGCTTTATGGCTTCACACTTCTCAGAGGAGACAATGTTGCCATTTGGAATGGCTTTCCTGTTTGTCTCTGCTCTCAAGTTCATGATTCAAGTATCCTCAAGTTTCTTGTTTTAGTTCATGCCTTTGTTTCTTCAAGGGTTTACCTTGGAAAAATTCCTGTTTTCTTGTTCATGGATTTATGTCTGAAGTACTGTTGTGGAGTTTGGCTCTCTTGACTTTATATAATTTGCCATTTTTGGATTATTGCTGCTTTGTGTTTTCTATTCTTCTGACCCTTTTGGCAATGCACTTTCCTCCTGTGCAAGAGCTGAGGATGAAACGTCCTTATCAGTATGTGGCCCCATACTTCTCTGTATACAGCCTCATGCGGCCACGTGTCATCGAAAATGGCTAAGCGTGTTAGTGCTGACACGCGTGTCACTGTGCTATGCTGAACTCCATGGCTTTGCATTGATGTGGCATTGGGGGCTGTGTGGTGGTGCTGACAGTGCGGAGGGATGGGTGTGTTGTTTTGCGACGTGTGTTGGGGAAAGCATTTAATTTCTTTGTACAATGTACAATGACAATAAAGTGATTCTATCCTATTCTAGATTTTATATGGCAGTGTAGATGAGACCTAAATCTCTATGGTCTGAGAAAACCATATAAGATTAATGGAGTTGCCATAAGTCAACAAGTGGCTTGAAAGTGTGTAAACACATAATGTAGCACCTGGAAGTCACTAAACCCTGTCTACTCTTGCAAGCTAAGCAGGACCAGCTCTGGCTAGAACCCGGATGGGAGACTGCCACTGTGTCACAGGTACTATAGGTTCTATTTCATAGGAAAGAATTGGCAAAAGCACCTCTGAGGAATCCTTGCATAAGGAAACCCAGGGAATTCATTCACAGTGTCCTCAATCGTCATCAGGCAACTAGAAGGTACAAAACACACACAGAGACACACCAGATCTGTCCTCTTTCCCCAAATGCTTCAGGCTAGTGCTTCAAGATGATGGGATATGGAGTATTTTGGACTGTCACTCCCAGAATCTCCTAGCTGGTGTGGGTGCATCCGTGTGCAGGACCTTTTAGCTCAGGGAAAGGTTAGTAACCAGGAAGAAGGGCCCTCTGAGCCCGTGCAGAGTGCGTCCTGCTCCTCTCCACAGCCTTCATCGCAGGGCCAGGCCCAAAGGTGTTTCCAGTGATGGAGGGACAGGAGGAACCCCCACGAAACCCGTTCGCTCTGGCGTTGAAGGGCCTCCCAGCTTTGCGACCGAGACCCTTCTGTTTACCTTTCGCAGCTAATCGCCCAAGTGAGCCGACCAATTTGGAGCTCAGGATTCATTATGCAAATTAGCTCCATCTAATAATTTACTTTGGCAGAAATTTAGGTGGTTATATTTTGCAGTTTACTTAAAACGGTGGCCTTCGGGGAAGGCTTTCTGCTCCAATTAGCTTGATGGACCTGACTGCACCGGAGTCCCGGCCCAGCTGGAAGGAGGCTGGAGATAGATAGGTAGGTAGGTAGATAGATTGATACCCTTCCGGCCTGTGCGAGATACAGAGCCCATCCACACTGCCATAGAATGCCATTTTGTAATGGTGTATAAGTGCATTGGACTGCATTTGATGAGTCAGTCTACACTGCCATATGATGCAGTTCAGTGCAGTTAAAATGCATTCCGGAACCGCATTATATGGCAGTGTGGAGGGGGCCAGGAGTGCTTTTGCATAGCTACAGAGTCCTAAAATACTCACACTGGAAGGGATCCCAAAGGCTGTCAAGCTCATCCCCTTTCTGCCAGAGAAGAAGACACAACCCAAGCCCTCCCAACAGATGGCCATCCAACATCAGGAGAAGGAGACTCCAACATTCAGGCAGTGGATTCCCCTCCATTTTAATAGGTTTCTCTGGAAGTTCTTGAACTTTGCAATGTTTTGTTGCAATCTCTTTTCTTGCAATTTGGATCCCATTGTGTCCCAGAGCAGCAGAAAGCAAGCCTTGCCCATTTCTTAATGGGACATCCTTTCCAATATTTAAATGTGGCTCTCCTGTCTCCTTTTCTCAGCCTTCTCTCCTTCAGACTAAACATTTGGGCTGTGTGATCAATGAAAAAAAGTTTTTATTGCAAAATTTGAGGGCACCGGCATTTTAAAGTGTTTCCAAAGTATCGTTAGTCAAAATTTTGTTACTATAACGAGGAAGTTTGCCCAAGCCTGATCTAAACACTACACTCCTATGGAATCAGATTAGAATCATAATGGCTTTTGTAGCTACCAAATCATTTGTGTGTGTGTTAAACTGCTCCTGTGCCTGGAGAAGTTGGGTCTGGACATGATAGTCCATGCCTTAGTTACATCCAGTCTGGATGACTGCCATGCACTCTCCTTGGGGCTTCCCCTTGAAGAGCATTGGCAAACTCCAGCTGGTCCAAAGAGCTGCAACCCATAAGGGATCCTGAATAGCTCCACGGATATTATGTGATGCTTGGAATTGATCTGGCAGTAACACGTTGCCTTCAGTACTATGGAAACCTGGGAGTCATAGTTTCACAAGGTCTTGAGCCTTCTCTGGCCACGAGAGGTGGTGCCAGTGAATCAGGGAAGTTCAAGTGGTGCCAAACTGCATTCATTCTACAATGTAAGTGAACTCCTAGTGTAACATTCACACTGCACTTACTCATATATGTTTTCCATGTGAAGTACAATAGTGTGCTTGAGCAGAAGGAACCATCACATTGAGCCATTGCAGTTAAATTGGTTTCAAACTGCAGTATAGATTTAGCCTAAGGTTTGAACCCTGCTTGGCTATGGGAACCCATGGCTTAGTCCTCGCTGTAGAATGCCATTGGATGTGGATGTGAATATACATTATACATGGGTGCAGATGCGTGTACCTTTTGAATGTAGCGCACCCCAATTCTGTATATCAGGTAATTTTGTGCATGCCAAGTTGTGCCCTGCCTCCTTGATGCACAATCTCGGCCAAGGATTGAGGCCAAACCTTCCCCAGCTGCCTTTCAGCCCTCATTTTTTGTGGCAGGGAACAGGTGAATTTCCCGTTTTATCAGGAGCAGCAAGTTGCAAGAGGTTGTCGGAGCCAAGAGGTGCTTACGGAGTTCTTGAGAGCGTTGGAGAGCCCCGGTGCATTAATGTTAATCACATTTTTTAATTGCAATCACTTCTGGAAAAGAATGTGCAGGCAGCTCCGAGTGGAGAGGCAGCCTGCTGAAAGGAAACTTGCCCTCGGAGGCAGATGCAGAATACCAAGTGATCTTGCGCCGTGCCTTGAATGGCAGGGAATGGCAATGGGAAGGAGGAGGAAGAGGAAGAAAAGGAAGAAAAATGAGGAGGAGGAAGAAGATGGGAAGAAGAGGAAGAGGCAGAAGAAGAGAGGAAGAAAAGGAAGAAAAGGAAGAAAAAGAGGAAGAGGCAGAAGTAGTAGAAAAAGATGAAAAGGAAGAAGAGGAAGAAGGAGAAGAGGATGAGGATGATGAAGAAAGGAATTAGTAGAGTAGGAGGAAGAAAAAGTAGTAGAAGAAAAAGATGAAGAGGAGCAGCAGCAGCATCAATGTCAAGAGCGAAGTGAGAGACATAGCTATCCACAAGATGTTTTCCGGACACATGAGGGAAGGTGTTTTAAACCTCTCTGGATGTTTCTCCTATTTGTAGATTGTGAGATTCCCATTAAGATCGGCTTTTCAAACAATCCACATATTTTTAATTTGTTTACTTACTTTTATCTTGCTTTTCTCTTGTGAATGGGACTCAAAGCGGTGTACAAAAGAACACAACTATATAAGAGAAAACCCTCATCCCACAACCCAGCCTATGGGCAATAAATCAACACATTATATAAAACCCAAATTACATAAATATAAATAGGCATAAAAATAACAGATATATCATTATCAAAAACTCTACACCTTTGGCCATTGAGGTTATCCTAACACGTTAAAGCATAAATTGAGCAGTTCAGAACTCCATAGCTCTGGCCACATGAACCTTGAGCCTCATCTGACCTAGTGACTAGTCTTGTGTGTTATCCAGAGGAAGTCAAGGCCAATGAGTTCCCATTGTCTCTAAGGCAAAGCTGCAGGGGATTTATGGCTTTCCTGCTCTGGACTCTAAATCTCCTCAAGGCATAAGATCTCACCTGGTCTTATTTATTTTATTTTATTTTATTTTATTTTATTTATTTACAGTATTTATATTCCGCCCTTCTTTCTCACCCCGAAGGGGACTCAGGGCGGATTACAATGAACACATATATGGCAAACATTCAATGCCAACAGACAAACAGCATACATTAGACAGACTCAGAGGCATTTTTAACATTTTTCCAGCTTCACGATTCCGGCCACAGGGGGAGCTGTTGCTTCACTGTCCAGAAGTGGCTGTACTTCCTCATTCCTTTCCTCGTGTTTTGCTGGCAGTTTTTTATGGTTGTAAATTAGCCTCCCGCATAAAGCGTCCCTAAATTTCCCTAATTGACAGGTGCAACTGTCTTTCGGGGCTGCATAGGTCAACAGCAAGCCGGGGCTATTAATGGTCGGAGGCTTAACCCGACCCGGGCTTCGAACTCATGACTTCTCGGTCAGTAGTGATTTATAGCAGCTGGTTACTAGCCAGCTGCGCCACAGCCCGGCCCCTAAGCTAAGCAGGGCCAGCCTTGGTAAGGACTTGGATGGGAAACTGCCATCAAACCCCAGGTTCAGAGGAAGAGAAATCAATATAATTAGCTTTGGAGGCAGAAAGTCCTCCAACCTCTATGGGATTCAAAGTGCTGAGATGCACTTGCAGGGAAAGATCCTCAGATCTCTGAGACTGACGTTGAATGTTTATTTGGGACACACTGTGACGGCATGCGATGCAGATCTGAAAAGCAGCTGGGCTCCTTTCTGAAATGGTTCTTTCCTTTCCTTTGTTGCAAAGAGGAAACACAATTCAGAGATACAAAGGGATCTTGAAGGGCCTTTGAGACAAACCGAGACCAAGAAGCGGGCAGAAGGGGCTTTCTTCATCTGAAGCCTACGCTGGCAATATGAGGGAACCTTGAAGGTGCTCCAAGGCCCCTTTGCAGATGAACGTGGCTCCATCTCGACTGATCCATACACGCCCCAGGCTCATTCGTTGCCATAAAGGTCTGTCCATAAGTACTACTTCAGTCCCTGCTTGTGAGGAAATAGATGCAGGGTACATTTACATTGCAGAATGAATGTGGTTTGGCAGCATCCCAACTGTCATGGCTCAATGATATGGATTCCAGAGATTTGTAAGGTCTTGTTCACAGAATGCACTGTTTGACATATGGCTTGATAATTAACTAGGACAGAATGCAAAGTTAGGTTATACAAATAAGTGTGAACAGATAATGTAAACAGTTATGACATTTGGCTTACCTGTGAGTAATTGCATGATGTTTTCCTGATCTAATGATTAGTGTATGTTGGCTAGTATTTATATTTACATGATGTGGAGGATGGATGATTCACCTGATGTCATAGGTAATGATTAATATAAGTTTAGGACAACTGTGTACATGATGTGGACTGTGTACCCGATTTAATTATTAATGATTTATATAAGTTGGAGGCAACTGCGCATGCTTGTAAAATACTATAATTGGAGGTCCACCTCAACAGGAAAGGGTGGCAGTTCTTTTACTCAGCGTGAGCTGACAACTGTCACCTACTATTTCGCAAAATTTTATTATTTATTTATTTAAAACATTTCTATGTCACCTTTCCCACTTCAACCCTTCATAGAGTGTGTTACAGTAGTCTATCCTAGATGAAACAAGAACATGGGCCACCATGGCTAAGTTTGACTTCCCAAGGTACAGACGCAAGTGGTGCACAAGTTTTAATTGTGTGAAAGCCCCCCTAGCCACTGCAGAAACCTGAGGTTCCAAGCTCAGCGATGAGTCCAGGAGGACTACCGAGCAGCAAACCTGTGCCTTCAAGGGGAGTGTGAGCCCATCCAGCACAGGCTGTAACTCTTTACCCTGTTCAGCCTTACGACTGACCAGGAGGACCTCTGTCTTGCCTGGATTCATCTTCAATTTGTTCGCTGTCATCCAAACCATCACATCAGTCAAGACAGTAAATAGTAAAAGTGCTGAATTCAAATCTGCTCTCCGTCTCTTCTTTCAGTTGAGTTCAAACAAACTTGACGGGCAGATTTCCCCAACATGGGGAGTGAAAGAATGTTAAGATTAGTGGTAATAAAATAATAAATTAGTGTTATATGTACTAAAATATGCACTTTACTGGCCATGACTCAAAATGATGGAACTTGGGGAGTTCTGGTTTGATGATGCACCAGGCCTCTAGACAGGGCCGGCCCAAGATAATTTTTAAGTGTAGGCGAACAGACTTTTGGAACCCCCCCCCCCCAACTAATCAGGCATCGAATTGTTGCCATTTGTGAGGCCACCCTGAGTCCTCTTCGGGGTGAGAAGGGCGAGACACAAGTATGGGAAATAAATATATAAATAAAAGCAGGACAGTAAAAAAAGAACACTAAAAAACAGGGGAATTCCAGACATGAAACAATCAGGGCCAACTACACCTCCCAACAAAGGATCCCCCAGGCTGGAAGCAGCCAGGCTTTGAAGCTGCAAGTCCATTCAAAGCTAATCAAGGTGGCCAACTGCAACATCCACACTTGCCTTAAGACAGGCCCATGCTGAAGGCCCGAAGGAGGAGGCGGCGGCAGGGGGAGCCTCAATTGCGCCCCTGGGATTATGGCACCACAGGTAAGTGCCTAAATGGCCTCGTGGTTGAACCATCCCTGCCTTTAGAGCAGAGAATGCTAAAGATCTTGCAAAACTACAAATCCCATATTCCATAGCATTGAGGTGTGGATGTTTAAGTGGGGTCAGACGGCACTAATTCTAGAGTGTAGATTCCTCCTACTGTGCTACAAGACCCTTTGCAAACTGATATTCCAGACTCTGTCTTTGAATTTTTCTTTCCAGTAAATCGTTACCGTTTGCTTTTCTATGCATTGTTTTGTGAAGCATATTATTCTGCGGAGAGTATTTTGGCAGAGATGCCTTCTTCTGGAGAGCTCTTGCAACGGAATAAGCGGCTTTGCAGGCAAAGGCTCTTGGTTTGTATGGGAAAGTTGTGAAGTGGGCACATGTGTGCCGTAAGTGGCGGGCCGAGCAGGGGGAAAAACACATACAGTGTTCAAGGAAACGCAGAGTTGATTACATTTGGAGCATTTCGGCAGGAGGCTCTCTGTCCTCCTGGGAGGACGAGGGAAGCAAAGCCTCTTCTCTGCTCTTGGATGTTCTCCGGGGCAAAGCAATGCGCGGGGAAAGCATCAGGCGTCCTCAGTAACACGTTTTGTGGGCACTTGAGGTAAGCATACAAGTTTTTTTAGAATCCTAGAACCCTTGAAACAAAGCACAAGGGCTATCCAGTACCAACTCTTGCTGCCGTGTGCAAAAATACAATCTGAGCTCTCCCAACAAATGGCCATCCATGTGTCGTGCTGAGTCCCTTAGGGGAGATGTTGGCAGGATACAAATAAAGTGTTTTGTTGTTGTTGTTGTTGTTGTTGTTACTATTATTATTATTATTATTACTACTACTACTATCTAGCTCCTGCTTGAAGGCCTCCAGAGAAGACGGCTTCATCATGCTACCTGTGACCTCATCACACTAGAGAAAAAAAATCCACTTAAAATCCAGCTTCTGCCTCCTGCAGAATTCTGGGGTTTGTAGTTTAGGGAGGAGCTTTTAACAGCCTCCATAAACTACAATCCCCAGAATTCTGCAGGAGGCAGATACTGGATTTTAAGTGGATTATTTCTCTAGTGTGATGATGGAACAGGAAGCATATTCTCAGGGCCGGCCCAAGGTAATTTTCAAGTGTAGGCGAACAAAATTTTGGCGCCCTCCCCCAAACCAATCACTGAAAAATAAAAGTGTTGGATAAGCAAAAATGTTGGATAATAAGGAGGGATTAAAGAAAAGCCTATTAAACATCAAATTACATTAAGATTTTACAAATTAAGCACCAAAACATCATGTTTTACACAAATCATCAGAAAAAGTAGTTAAATACATGTTAATGTTATGTAGGAATTACTATATTTGCGAATTTATCACCAAACATTAAACTGGAGCAGTGTGGACACAGATAACCCAGTTCAAAGCAGATATTGTGGTTTATTCTGCTTTGATATTGCTTGACCCCGAGGGTCCTTCCACACAGCCATATAACCCAGAATATCAAGGCAGATAATCCACAAGTATGTTTCAGTCTACTTGGAATACATGAAGTGTGTTTAAGAACTGGTCCAAGAGTCCAGAAGAGCCTTGACTCCCCATATGACCATCATATTTATTTATTTATTTATTTATTATTTATTTACAGCATTTATATTCCGCCCTTCTCACCCCAAAGGGGGGACAAGGCGGATCACATTACACATATAGGCAAACATTCAATGCCTTTTAACATAGAACAAAGACAAACAAGCATAGGCTCCGAGCTGGCCTCAAACTCATGACCTCCTGGTCAGAGTGATTCATTGAAGTGATTGATTGCAGCTGCTCTCCAGCCTGCGCCACAGCCCAAGCCCACTTTCTTTGCTAGTTAACTTGAACCCAGTATGCTTTATTATGCCAATTGTTTGCCTTAGATCAGGCATGAGGCAAACTTCGGCCCTCCAGGTGTTTTGGACTCCAACTCTCACACCGGCTGTTAGGAATTGTGGGAGTTGCAGTCCAAATACCCAGAGGGCTGAAGTTTGCCCCATGCCTGCTATAGATAGTTGAGTAAATAGTTTTCATGGTTGCCCCTTGCTGTTAGGAATTGTGGGAGTTGAAGTCCAAAACAACCGGAGGGCAGAAGTTTGCCTATGACTGCTGTAAAGTAAACAAATGCAACTTGGCAGCACTTTTAATTGTCATGACTCAATGCTACAAAATCCTGGGAGTTTCAGAAAGTCTTCGGGCTGGTGACTCCCTCCCTGAAGCCCAGGTACCTGGAGCAACCAATCCCTCAGCCCTCCCGGGAGCGCTCGGAGAGCTCCTTCAACCCCTTCCCGAACCCCCCACCCACCCCAAGTCCTTGAACAACACAGAAGTTCTGTAGAAGACTCATCTTGGAGAGGACCACAGGCAGGCTGGTCTTGGGGAAAAGCCTCCTCAATGTTCAGGAAAAGACCTTACCGCCTCTTTGACCAGGCATTTCTGCAATCCCAGGTACGTAAACCGACCTTATATTGAATTGTCACAAGACAAAGCAGCAACAGCCGCTGCCGCAATTGGGCAATAAAAAGGTTATGAGAGCCAGATAACCAAACCCATAATGAGCAAACAGAGCTTCCAAACTATGCATGTTGCTTTGTAACTCACATTGATGTGCAAACATAAACACATCACAATGTTTGAGGACAATGGGTGGAATGCCCGCCATGTGTTTAACTTAACTGGAAATTAAACATTCAGACTGTGGCTCCACCTTATTTTATCGGCACTTCCTTACTTTCCCTTTTCACTGGAACTGGATCTGCAGTGCAATTTGAAACTACATTATGTGATCAGTGTAGACCCATGTAATGACATTTAATAGCATTATAAGGACTTCATCATATTAAGGAAATAAAATGGATGAAAATGTTTGGCTCAGTAGAGCTCAGTAGAGTTCCATTTTTTTTATTAAAGGGAGGAATATCTTACCTTCACCACAATCCCATGCAGCTTCGTATGTTCCCTTCAGTCTTTGAGTAAATTTCTCACCATATTACAGATCTGAGGCCCTGCTCACCATCTGTCAGACAGAACGCCAGTGAGTAAAGCAAAACTCAGTTTATTGAGATTACAAAACTAAAAATGCCCGTAGAAGACAAAAAACAGGGCAAACACTTGACTTCAGTGTGATAGGTAACAAAAAACAACTCAGATTGAGCTTAAACAACTCAAAGGGAAAAAACCGGGTTAAACAGAAGTATAATCCGGATTAAATCAAAAGTGCTTACTTCAGCCTGGCAAACAATGCAAACAAAGGAGGATCAACAGGAGTCAGAATGTAAACAACAGACTGGTAGCAGATTCCTCTCTGCTACTCAGAAACAGCAGGAGACTAAACCAGGCTTGTTTATTCCTCCCTGCAGCGAAGGAAAACGTGGTCGTAGTCAGGATTCAATTTAAGGTTCAACAGCCAACGATATCCAGGTCCAGGCTCAGCAGTCAGGGAAACGGCAGTCAGCAGGGTCCCAATCCGGTCCAGAGGTCAATAGCCAAACGTAGCCGTCTAGGAATCCAAAGGTCTCACCGATAAGCAGCAGAAGGGATAATCCAGAATCGAAGTCAGTCAGTCCAGCGTCAATCCAGTGTGAGTAGGTATTGCCTGTCAAAAAGACGATGGAGGTCCAAGCTATCGAGATTAAACACAAGTTGCACAGAGAAAACCCCCGCACAGTTCCTCCCGCCGTCGATGCCCAGTGTCCTTGGTAAACTTACGTATCCAGCAACGAATCACACCCATCTTCAGGAAGTTCCCCAACAAAAGCCCAAGCGTCTGTCCAGAGTACCTTGCCCAACGCAATTAGACATTGATCCCAAACCCCAATTTATCCCAGTTCAAGCTCATCATCGCTGTCAGCTGCCATCCCAATTCCAGGCGCCCCAAACTCATCATCCTCATCAGAGCTAAAGCACCTTTGACTACGCCCCATAGCATCCCCAGCTGTGGATCCCGCTCCATCCCTCCAGCCAGTCCGTGGGTCTGATCCTGCAACCCGCCACTCACCTCCCATGCTTTCATTGCCTGTTTCCCCAACACCCAAATCCTCCCTCACACGAGTCCATTCCATGTCATCCTCCTCCGAGCTGGCCATCTCTTCCTCCAAACCCTCAGAAAAACCCTCAAATGAGTCCTCATCTGTCGGGTCTGTAAACAAATCCCGGAGCCGTTTTCGTTCACGCTCCTCGAAAGAGTCTGACTCTCGAGGAGTCTTATACCCCCTTCTTCTATTATCGGAGCCCGAAGGCTCAACCATAACACCATCCCTCCCCCCACATTATTTGTTGGAAGAAATCCTTCTCTCCTTGAAATCTCAGACTCGCTCTGTATTAACTCGAGAGCTCAATGTGTTGCCGAAGGCTTTCATGGCCAGGATCACAGGGTTGTTGTATGTTTTCCGGGCTGTATGGCCATCCTGAGGAACAAAGGCCTCTCCAAGCTCACCACACGTTTCTGCTGTTTATGAAACGTGGTTCTGCCACTCTGCTGTATTTTTGAGGAATCACCCCAAAAGATGGTTATTTTGAGTCTAACTGCTCAATAGATTCCCAACACAGCCTCCAGATTCGGAATGAGTTTAAGGGGCGGACTGCTAACCCTTGTAGTTCTGCCCCCAGAAAGTAGCTCTGGCTGGAGCTACTTTCTTTTACTTTCTTCCTCAGTGGGGAAGGGAAGTTAATTTTCAACATAGATTAAATGCGTCAGGTGTTTTATCTAACAGCCTGGCCATCTGCAAGACATCAGAGGTTTCACAGTGTGAGGGGAGATCCGAATGGCTAGCAATTGCCTTCTTTGGGCCTCCCCTTTTGCCTTTTCCTGCTCCTGTCCTGTATGGTGTGCACTGGCCTTGCAAGCAGGGCTTTGGTTCTCTTTAGTGCATGGAAGCCCTCAAGCATTCTTGGAGGAGGAGGAATAATCAGTCAAAGGAGGAGGAGGAGGGCCAAGAGGAGAGGGAACAAACCTGTTGCTTCCTTTCCCCATAGAAGAGCTCCCCACCCCAGGCTCCAAAGTGCTGGCTGCAGGAGCAGATCATTTCATGTATTGATTTGAACTAATCGGTTGAAAAAAGAATCCCCGACAAAGACGTCTGCTGCTGAAAGAGCCTCCTTGTCTGACATTGAACAGGCGCAGGGCTTTCCTGCAAACAGTGCATTTCCCTTACGGAATCTGAAGGCGTTCTGGGGAAGCCTGAAACCTATTTGCCTATTATTGCTTTGCTTGGTTCTTCCTGAAAAGGAGACCAACTTGCAACTAACACGGATTTTCCCTGAATCCTTTTGGGATTTGCTAGGCAGAGGCCCAAGCTTGGCTGCAGGAGGCACCAAGGCCAATCTCTCCTTCTGTTGTAGGATGCTGATGATCCGACTCAACATCCATCGAGAATTAGTGGGAATTAACCCTTGGTGCAATTGCTCCGGCCTCTCAAGAATGAAAAAGGGAAGATGTTCCTTGCATCCTCTTCTTACCCGGTGGCTCCCCTAATCTCCTGTTGCGTTTGATAGCAGATTATATGTCACTGAAGTGGAAATGATGCTAAAAGACGCCACCGGGCAGACAATGAGCCTTAAGAACTTGATTGGCAAAAGAGGATTTGGGGAAGAGAGAGAAGCCGTTCCTATAGATACATGTGCCGTTGCGGCGAATTGCTGTTGTTTGCAGTTACAATGCCCTGGCAAACTCTAGTGCGCATTTATCCAGATTTATTCAGGAAACAAGAGCTGATCCCGACGTACAATGGGATACTTACACAGAATGCTTAAAGCAGAAAGCAGTTTGGAGATATTTGGCAAGCTTTCCTCCCATTCCCCAAAACCCCAGATATTCTCCCGGCCAGCCTTACTTCTCTCTTGGATCGCATTTGCAGCTTGGTTTTCGCTCCTTAAGCCAAGGATGGTAACATTCCCTTTTATCAGTATCACCAACTGGGGAGAGTGTCCCATCATCTGGCAAATGAAAAAGTATAACCAGAGAGCATCATAGCAGGACCTAGGATGCTGACCGTCAGAAAGCTCTACCTGCAATAAAACAAGATTTGTGTGACAAATCCTCTCTGTGTGACAAAACCGCCCCTTTTAATTCCTTTATGATACTGTATTGGATTATGGTGAACTGAGCTGGGCTGTGGCTACAATACATCACTACTGACAGAGAGGTCATGAGTTTGAAGCCCGGGTCAGGTTAAGCCCCTGACCATTGAATAGCCCGGCTTGCTGTTTACCTAAGCAGCCCAAAAGACAGTTGCATCAGTCAATTAGGAAATTTAGGTATGCTTTATGCGGGATGCTAATTTAACTAATTTACAACACCATAAAAAGAAGCCCCCAACAGGATGGTAAAACATTCCTGGTGTCCCCTAGGTAACATCCTTGCTGATGGCCAATTGTCTCACATCAGAAGCATCTTACTGTTTCAGAAGCATCTTACTGTTTCGGTGGCGGCCCCTCGGCTGTGGAACTCCCTCCCCAGTGACATCCGGCAGGCTCCATCCCTTTTGGGGTTCAGGAAGAAGCTGAAGACCTGGCTATGCGCGCAAGCGTTTAATGAATGAACTCAGTTAGCATTGACATGGATCGGATTAAGGCTTTTGCACAAGGTCTGATGGATGATTGGTATATATATTTGGTGTTGCATTGTTTTAAATTTTTATATATTGTATTTTATTATGTTATTTAATTATTTTAACTGTTTTATTCTTATTTTATTGTATTATGATGTACTGGTAGTGATCCTACCAGTTGTGTAAGCCGCCCTGAGTCCCCTCGGGGAGAAGGGCGGGGTAGAAATATTGGAAATAAATAAATAAATAAATAAAACTGCCAGCAGCACGTGGAAAGGAATGAGGAAGTACAGCACTTTGTGTCACTCGTGGATGATGAAGCAACAGCTCCCCCTGTGGCCAGAATCAAGCATACCCTCACAAAGCTGGAATTGTTAAAATTGTCTCTGTGTGTGTCTATACAGTATGTTGTTTGTCTGATGGCATTGAATGTTTGCCATATATATGTTCATTGTAATCCGCCCTGAGTCCCCTTTGGGGTGAGAGGGGTGGAATATAAATACTGTAAATAAATAAATAAATAAATAAAACTGGAATGCAGCAAGTGGACATATGAACAGCCATTATTTCTTATTTATTTCTTCAGAATCATACAATATGAATACACATAATTTATATTCCGCTTTATCTCCCTGGAGGAACTCAGAGCAGATTACGGACTATATAAATCAAAATGTAATGTCTATCAGTGAGGGACCTCTTATCTCCCAAACTACTCCACTGATTGCTATGAAATTTGGACACAACACAGTGTTCAAACTGCCATGGGTTTTAAGCCTACTCTCACAAAGCTGACACACCCGAGAAAGGTAAAATCAAACCCCTAAGCAACAGCCAATCAGTCTCCTGCTCCCTTAGCTATCGTCCTAACAGACGGCTCCTCCCCTTAGCAATGGCACAAGCTATGGCCAACCAGTCTCCACTCTTTAGCAACTGGTTTGGGTGAGGCCACAAGGGACGGCTAGGCCCACCTCCTCGCCACTCACAAGGAGTTACACGAGGTCGAGGCTCTGAGGCCTAGCCATGGAAAGGGTGTGAAGAGCAACTTCAGAAACAGTAAGATGCTTCTGATGTGAGACAATTGGCCATCAGCAAGGATGTTACCTAGGGGACACCAGGAATGTTTTACCATCCTGTTGGGGGCTTCTTTTTATATATCTTTGGAAGAGCCTGGGTGGGAGAAAAAACGCTTTTCTGCTACAGGCAAATGTGAATGTTGCAATTGGCTACTTCCTGCCTGGGGGAATCTTTTGTTGGGAGGTGTTAGCTGGCCCTCATTGATTCATGCCTGGTATTCCACTGTTTTCTGAGTGGTGTTCTTTATTTACTGCATAAAATGTTGCAATTGCCCAACTTAATCAGCACTGAATATCCTTGCTGCTTCTGGTGTGAGAGAACTGGCCACCAGCAAGGATGTTCTCTTTAAATATCTGTAGAAGGTCCAGGGTGGGAGAAAGAACTCTTTTGTGAGTATTTTTCATTAAATCAGACTAGGCCACAGCAACACGTGGCCGGGTACAGCTAGTATACATATATAAGGCAAGCATTCAATGTCTTTTACACAGTGAACAACAACAACATGTCTGCATGCGGTGCCCTTTTACCTTCCTGCCTCAGTGGGACCTATTGATCTACTTGTATTGTATGCAAGTAGATCAATAGGTACCACCAAGGCAGGAGGGGGAAACATATTCAAAAGGGGAAACACCATACACATATTCACACATATTCATCATGCACTGCTAACCCAGTGAGGATTGATCAGTTCCAAAAAGGACCATTGGACAGGCCAACTTTGCCAAAATGAGCACAACTTCGCAGTTTTCCTTGCTTCACTTGCCAAGTCTTTGATCCCATAATGCATTTTGTTCAGTGCCATCGTCCATGGGTTTCTTCAACTTTTGCAGGTCAATTCATACTAAACTCATTCATTATATGTAGGTGCGCCCGTGCTGCAGAATTGATGCAGCTTGATACTCACTTGAATCACCATGGCTCTGTGCTAGGGAATCCTGGGAGGTGTAGTTTTACAAGGTCTTGAACCTTCTTTGCCAAAGAGTCTTGTGGCCCCACCAAACTGCAAAAATCCCAGGATCCCATAGCACCGAGCCAGGGCAGTTAAAGTCGTCCTGAACTTCATTAATTTCACAATGTAGATGCACACTCAGTTTCTTCTTAAGCAAATCAACATGTAATTTAGCAGTTTTGTTCTTCTTATTTGGCTGAGAATGTGCATTTTTTTGCACAGAAAATATCATTCAAGAAACAGAGCGCATCATGCAGAAAATAGTGTCCACAAAAATAATATTTCCACCCAGAAATATTTTCTGTGCAAAAAGTGCTGTTTCCAGTGCAGAAAATTCTGTTTTGTGTGTAAAAAAACACACCATTTTTTGTACGCAAGAAGTCTTATAATTGCCAAGATTCGCATCAATCCAGGAGTTTTCTCTTCTTTTTGCAACACTGATGGTGCATCTGCACTGGAGAATTAATACAGTTTGACACCATTTTATCTGCCATGGCTCATTGCTGTGGAATTGCTGTGGCTGTTGTTGTATGTGGTCTTTAGCTTTTTCTGTCAGATAATGTTGATGCCTTTACAAACTACATCTCCCATGATTCCATAGTCTTGAGCCATGGCAGTTCAAGTGTGGTCCATTAATTCTACAGAGAAGATGCGCCCACATTCGCCTACCATTTTGCAAATAGGCTGAAATGTTCTTCCATCCCTAATCTCTGGAAGGACTATAATGGCATGGAGAAGTCAAGTCCTCTCTCCCTGTAAATATTTCTGGCTGATTTTGGGCAGATCTGTCCACCTTGCTGCTCAAACTGCCCTTGGTTCCAGGGAAAACCTGACATCCCAGAGCTCTACCGCACGCAGTCCTTTCCAAGTCCATTATCTGCCGGCTTTGAGCCTTGCCAAAGGAGGAAGCGGGGACCAATACAGCCAGAATCCATTTTAATGTGCATTTTGCTCAGCCAGAGAGGGTTTAGGAATATATTGCCAGGAG